>NW_008669396.1:0-7642 GCF_000695815.1 Acanthisitta chloris
AGGGAAAGGGGAGGGGAGGGGAAGCATGCTCATGCACAGAACAAGATGTCTGCACAGGGCTGAGGGACACACTAAGGCAAGAGACACCAGGGCAGGAGGGATGCTGGCAAGAGGTGGCACACAAGGCATTGCCCAAGCCAAAGTCCAACCCAGTGGAATTGCCTGATGTTAAGGAGTATATTTAGTGTGGGTAGCTCAGTGTCACTGCAGACTGAGCTGTGGGGGGCAGGAGTCCGAGGCAAGAGACTGTGAACTGGCTTCAGTCCCATCTCAGGTGGTGGGAGCGTGGCTACTGGGGGGCTGGGCAGGGAAGGCTTAGCAGTGAACTGGGGCAGAGAGGGGACAGAATGTGCACCTCAGTAGGAGCTACAGCCTGTGAAGAGACCACACTACAGCCACTGAGTAAGAAACAAGGAACAGCAAAAAGGAATCAACTATTACACAACTGTCTCCTGCACCACCACTGCCCCACCCCAGGGATGGACTGTGATACGCAGGAAGGGCACAGGACCAGCACAGGGGTAGCAGAGGTGACTGGAGGGAAGGAGAAGCACATTTCTCTAGGTGTTCTTTTGTCTTTTTTCCTTCTTACCAGGGCTGGTAACAAAAAGCTAAATGGCTAGATTGTATCAAATTCCCGACAGGAGTGTGTTGTTGCCTGTACCGTAACCCCTTTTTGGCAAAGACGGTGAAGCCTCAGAAGCTGATGTCAAGCACTCTGCTACCCTTAAAACAGACACAAGTTTCCCTGTAAAACTGCCTAAGTTTCTGCTTGTCTTGGTTTCAGCCGGGATACAGGTAATTTTTTTCTTAGTAAATGGTGCCGTGCCGAGTTTTGGATTTAGTATGAGAATAGTTTTCATACCACATAGATCTTTTTAGTAGTTGCTAAGTAGTGCTTACTCTAAACCGAGGACTTCTCAGTTTCCCATGGAATCTTGTCTATGCCCCAGCACCAGCACCTGCTCACTGACAGACCACGGGAAACTGCTCTTACTAGGAGTTTTATTTCAGATCAAGCAACACTTACTCTGTCTGTTTCACATCCTGATGTATTTCACAAAATGTCAAACCTAGTGAGCCTTTTGCAGATGTCCTTCAGCATCAAAAAGGACTGCCCACAAGTAAAAACAAAAGCTGGCTAAATACTAAGGGCTTGGTTTGCTCTAAATAAATCTTGTTTTTAACAATGCCTAGCACATGATAGAGAAGTTCATGAAAGGAAAAGCCTTCTGAAGTTAAGGTGCAAATTCATAAGACAATTTGCATGAGTCTGTGGCACTCTTTCATTCATTCTGTAATTCCAATTACTGAATGATCCAACCTTCCTGCTCAAGCAGAGCAACCCAGAACTGGTTGACCAGGACCATGTCCAGATGGCTTCTAGTTATCGCCAAGGATGGAGACTCTTGGCCAGGAATTGGTCACTCCCACAGAGGGGGAAAGGGAACTTCTGCTCAGTTTGTGCACTGATCCTGTCACTAGGGGCCACTAAAAAGAGTCTGACTCTATCTCTCTGCACCCTGACTTCATGTACTTGTATACATTGATAAGATTTCCCTTAAGTTCACCAAGGCTGATGAACAGACCCAGCTCTCTGAGCCTCTGTTCACAGCAGAGATGCTCCAGTCCACCATCTTCATGGCCCTTCATGGGCCTCTCTGACCACTATGTCCATATTCCTCTTGTGCTGAGTAGCCTAGAACTGGACACAGAACTCTCCAGTTAAAACATCCCCACTAAGAAAAGTTTCTTCCAGTAATTTTAAGGCTCACTTACAGAAACAGGTTTTAAATATGACTTATGGAATGAAAAGCTTTTTATTTTTTGTAAGTAAAGAAATAGTGGGGGGAAAAATTGCAAAGAACAGCTCTAGACAGAATCTGACCAAGAGAGACCCTGTGAAAAATGCCATTACTGAACCTGGAGTACCTGAATGGAACTCAAAAGGTGAAAGGATTACCTCTCCCAGAAAAGCATCTAGACTACAAAAAACAGTCTCTATGTATCTCTTGGCAGTATGTTCTGTGTTATTTCCAACTGGACATCCATTTAGGAATGTCTGAAATGCTACTGAAAGCACCGCTTAATTGAAGTGACTGATTCCTGAAGCAAAACAAAACATTAGACAAACTTGTTAGTGTTTATTGTTTATACCCAGATTTTCACCTGTTTAGAGTAACTGGTAACATATAAGTTAGAGTTCACAGCTGCCTCAGCCCCCCACAGAGCATCTCTTCTCGTCATAATGAGGACAGCAGGAAGGCATACCAACTTGTATTTTATGGTAGCAGAAAGAACATGTCACTTACTACTACAGTCCTTCCCACTCTGATGATAGGATTAGCATCTCTCCATGTCCCAAAGCAGAAAACGTGTATGTCTGCAGTGCATCATCCTATCTCTCAACAATACTTCAAGAACTCCTTGAATCTTAATCTGTGTCCTCCTTCAAACTAGAAACACAGTAACTTGGGACACCTTATGAAGCAGGAGTTAACTGGTGCTGAAATGGCAACCCGGCATGTTGCGTAAAAGCAGCAAATAAAAACATAATTCCTTTTACTACTACTGCAGTATTGCCTAGAAGACCCAGTATGTGATCAAAGTCACTGTATACCCAGCATATGTAACAAAACAAAGAGCCTATGGAATGTTCAAAGTAGGAAGGCAAAGATAAAATGAGCAAGACAATTTCAATCTCTTCAGGCTAAATCTGGGTCTTTTCATGGGTTACATTGCATAGCTCCAGTTTCAGCTTGGCAAACACCACATTGCTTCCAACTGCTAGAAGTACTGCACACTAAGAAAGTGTGTACTGAAATCTTACAAGGATACTTGTGGAGAAAGGTACTTGGATTTCGAGAAGACAGAGAAGAGTGACAGACTTCAAGAAAACATCCACTTTTCAAGCATAGTTGTACAGTCCCAAAGATAGGTAGTGTATCAGGAATATATAGTTCTAAGTACACATATATAGCTGTAAGTAAAACTTGATGTGCGCTGTAAAAAGTGTAAAACGTTTAGCTTTGAGCTTGAAAACTGTCAACATGATATCTTATGAGCTTACTATACTACACAGATATTGCCAGCTAACCAATCCCCCAATTCTTTTATGCTATTAATACTAGATATCAATAAACCAAATAAAATACATATAACATTGTCTAACATGCAGTTAAAAAAGAGCAACAGTTCATTACCCTACAGGAAACACTTATTGCCTCCCCGCACCCCCCAACAGTATGGCAACAAAGATTTGCAAACTCTGCTTAATTTACCTGCTGATGAGAGAATTTCACTTTGGGATTATTGTCAATTTCCCACAATCCTTCATTAAAACCCTTTCTTTTATTTGGTTTGCCATATTTATCTTTATTTTCCAAGTAAGGGAATATGTCTTTTGGTCCCAAAAACGCCCTTAAGGAAAGAAAGAACAAAATTCACATTTTAAACAGTCTTTTCAGAGAAGTGAGAACCAAATGTTATTAAGGTATTAAATTCATCGCTACTGCAACAACTATTCTGTTACATAAACACCCTTAGTTTTCTAAGCTTTCACCTTCATCAGCCCACGTTTTCCATTATGACCTCCACACCTATAGACTCCCTCCTTCCCAGAGTGTTGAGTGTCTAGGCACAAAAAAGTCACTTTTAAGACTGCAACTGACAAAGTCAACCAACTACTGCGAATCAGATCAATTACAAACCAAGTAGTTTACAAACAAACAGAAAGAGCAATTGCTTCATTAAGGGAAAAAAAAAAGTCAGGCTTAAATCTTAGGAACCCTTGAATCTGGACAATATAAGGCAAGAGCACAATTTAAAGGTGATGAAATGGCTCCAAGTTAAAAAGCAAAACATTTAAGAATTAATAAATTACAAATAATCCAGTTAAAATACAAAATTTGAGAATATTTTTAGTGGTTGGCCACGAAAAAGCACCACCTGAATACACCGACTGCTCACACCTTTGTGAGAATGCTATGTAATTCAGCATTAATTCAGTGTTTTTTCAATGTGTGACAATAGAAACTCATAACTTGATTTACCAAACTTAGAGAGTACAACCTTTAAATATTCCTTAGTTTAACCTTCTCTCCCAACCATTTTCTTGATGAAGTAAACATGAAAATAATTTCTAAGATAGTCTTGTAGCAGAGGTCTTAATGCTGCCTGCATTTCTTTGTCAACCAACATGGCACTATCCCTACTGTAAGCTGTGCAACGAAAGCTTTTACCTCTTAGTTTTCCTCATGTGACAAAGTCACAGCCTTCACTACTAACTTCTGAGTCAGACCTGGTAAACAAGGTACTGTGTTACTGAGAACCAATATTCTGGTTTATGCTGAAGAGCATCAAAGGACATTTATTTAATTCCTGATCTACTGTCATGACCTTTCCAAGTCACGATTTCATTGTAGCAATCCATACACTGCTAACAGAGAAAGACCACACCTGGGTGATACATTCTTAGTTTTGCACCGTGCCTAGAAAGAGCTTTGTCTGACTGCAAATATATCCAACTATTTGAGAAGTTGCAGTATTTCCCTTCCAAAGCACCAGCTCATGGAAAAGTTATAGTTGGCATCTAAACTCCACTACTTCCTTCATCATCTTTTAAAACAGAGCTACTTGAGACTTACCCCCGACTAAACAAAGGAAGAAAACAAAAAACATCTAGAAAGCTTAAGCATTTTCTACTCCAGCAGTAAAACACTCAATGTATGTGCACAAAATATTAAGTAAGCCACTGTCAGATTAGGCTGCAAATTACCCACCTCTTCGCAAGAGATGGTTCGGGAGGATTCAACCAGTGTGGGAAACATGCACCTGCAAAGCCTATTTAACCAGACAAAAAAGATGGAGAGGGAGACAAAGAGCAACTGGGAGAGACAAAAATAGGAAAACCACTGCCTCTCTTCTTCCCCATTCTCTGAAGGGAAACATTTTTTCCAAGGTCTGTAAGCCTCTACCCATGCTGCTCAGGCATTGAAAAACACCAGAAACTAGCTACTGCAAAAAGGTCATGAGGCTTACTGGGCTGCTGTAGTTAAATCCCCATCTACCAAAAAAGAAAAAGGAACAAGAAAATCGAACAAAGAGGTCCAGAAACTACAGTTCAGTGTGACCTTCTGTTTGTCTGTGACCAACCAAAATTTGCACTGCAATTTACTGCCACAAAATAAAGCTTTTATTAAAATAGTATTTATTTTATTACTCTCTCCAGGTAGCAACACATTTAGTGGTTTTTTTTTTCACCAAAATTTAGAAGAAATAAGCAATATCACTCAAAGTACAAGTCTATAGTAACCTGCAAAACTGAGTTAATATAATTTCTAAAAGTCAAGTAAGAATTATTCCCAAGCCAGTCTTGTTTTCCTTTTTCCCCACAGTTCCCCTTTTCCTGCTGTAACCATCCACACAGCCTGAAAACACCATTCATTTTACAGGACTTTTTAGCATGATTAAAGTAATTATGTGGATTTTCACAGTTGCCCCTACTTAAGATAAGACTGTATATGTATAGACTACTAACATGCTAAAGGGACACACTGTCTAACTTTGCACAGGTGTCTTAAATCTTAACTGTGAGAAGCACAGCAGAGTACAAGTTTACCAAATTTACTTTAATTACCCTGAAAAAGTACAGAAAATTGTTAACTCTACATCATTCCTGATGGGTCATTAAGCCACTATTTACAGTTACAAACCTAAACAAAATTACATGCCACAGAGCATTACTCTCCTTTTTCACCTCATCCGCTTCCTCCTGTTGCTACTGCTGTAATCAACAATAAGTGAGATCAGGAAACACAGGAGTTCCACTTGTTACCACTCTACAGAGCAGAAGGCAAGCAACACACTTAACAAGTGCCAGAAGACAGCTGGGTCATGGAACACCTTGACCCTTGCAATGTGTATAGAACAGAGACAAGAGGTTTCTTTTGTGTTCTATGATCTCCGAAAGGTAGTAACCTGGAACCTACAGACTAACAAAAACTAGACTGCAGTAAAACTTTTATTTTGTAACCGTATCAGTGAATGAGGAATAGACATTTCAAATATACTCAAATAAACTACAAAAACCAAACCCCAATCACCACACCTTCGAAACCCACACATCTCTTAAGAGCATAAACTGAATTTGAAGTTGGCCATGATGCTTCTCAAAATTTGCAAATGCATTTTTAAAGCTTTAGATAAGAAGTTATTTCTGTCTCTCTTACATTCAACCTGCATTCCTGAACTTACGGCTGCACAAAACCCCAGAATGACAGACAGACAATCAAGAGCAGAATCAAAGCAGTATTGCACTTCAGCTACTAAAAACTATTCAGCTGGGGGAAAAAAGTTTAAGCAACCAAGGTGACCTACTACATTAAGATTGTAACTTAACAAAAGGAAAGAGACGAACATTGCTACCTTGAATCAAATTCCAGGAACCCCTCTTCACCCACAAAACTACACATGCACACAAAAACCCCAACCAAACTACAAAAACTTAAGTCATTGAAAGATCTACTGAATGTTGAGAACAGTTAAAAAAATGCATGGGTGTGTAAGCCAAGCACATAGAAATCTTTCTGAGCACAGAAAACACTTCTTAAAACAAGAACAAAGTACAAGTGATGTCAAGAGAGAGTAGGGGATGCTTACTCGTTATTTCAACAGGGCAACTTTTTGTCACACCATTTCAGAATGAAAAAAATACCAGCCTTAAATGTGAATGACTTACGTCTCATGGGTGCCAAAAAAGAAAATGGGCATTTTATTCATTGGAGGTTTTACTGCTCCATCAGGAACTTCATCCACCTAAGGAAAACACAGACTATAATTCAAGGCAAGTAACAGTTAAGAACAGTCTGGGGGGAAATAAGTAAAGGCATTAAGCATTGAAACAGGAATGATAAAAAACAAAACTCCAGAGAAGCCAAAGTGGTCTTCAGACCTAACTGTATGTTAAAAAAACACCGCAGAATCAAAAACAGTATTAGCAATGACAACACTCCCAGTTTACAGCAACACTTTTCACATAACTACTTCTTTTAAAAGAGACAGAATGTGCTACAGGAAAAAAGCACAATTCAATTTCATCCACATATCTCCCCTCCGTAAGCATGTGCAATAGCAAGACTTCTTACCCTTACGCTGACCTGATAACTTGCCCACGCCCAAATGTCAAGTACTACAGAAAGAGTAACAAACTTTAAAAAAAAACACAAACAATTCCTAAGTCAGAATGTTAGCTAAATACCTTTGTGTGTATATTTCCCCAAACATAACAGGACCCACAGCTGCCCCCGAAACTGACTTGCTTCTTCCACACGAGTAGGGAGAATGTGAAAAAGGACCGAGCAAGTCACCACACACACTCAGTTTATCGTAGAGGAAGGACGGTGGAAATAGACGACTTGGGGGAAACCCTGACACTCCTTCGTGGGTTTGGATTATCAGAAGAAAGCAGCAATTTGGGAACAGCATTTCTGCACGGATAGGGACCTGCACGGCCGCAGCATCCTGCTATCGCCCAGCAGTCACTTCTGAAAGCAATTACACCAATTAGGGCAAGAAATGACTGCTAGGGAGGGAAATGACTACTTGTTAACAGGGTGAGAGGCAAGAGCAAACCTGCGCAGGA
>NW_008669397.1:0-2285 GCF_000695815.1 Acanthisitta chloris
TGCTGGGGTTAAACCACGACAATTGTACAGCTACAACTGTGCATTTTAGTTCAGCTGACTGGGCCTAAGTAAATCCACGTTGGTTTTAATTTTCTCTGGCTACTCTTGACTTCAGAGGTGCAGATTTGAACTCCTCTGTCATTTGCATAAAGGTATTGTTGGGGTCCTTGCGAGGGACGGACTACAGCACACCAATATGATGCTCTGATAGCCAACTTTATTTAAGGCACCTAACAGTATTTACAGTAAAATGTCTCCCATACATGCAGCTACGTGCTGATCACACAACTTTGGATTGGTTGCTTAACCTGTCAATGCGTACAGTTCTTATTTATGATAGGTTACAAGTTTAAGCTGCATCCTGCTCTCACATCCTGGGAAACTGATAACAAGAGTTACACAGTGTCCATGAGAACCTAGACAACAGCACTATTCCCAGCTTGTTAGCCAGATGACTTATCTATAAGCCAAAACTAAACCTAAAAACCCTGGCAGCAGGAGAGAACAAGACCACTATAAGGTGTTGGATTGAAGACACAGGAATGAATGAAGATAGAAACAAGGTCAGCAAGACCTATTTTGTGTGTCTTGTTTTTAATTGCTTAAGCATTCCTTTAACTGTTGCTCAAGTTACAGCTCCTCTGCTAGCCAGGCCCCAACAAGGTATCTACGAGATTCTTGGACTGTTCTTGAAAAACAGTACAGTTTGTACTCCTGTCTCAGCTATAATGCTATTCCTAAGTTTAAGAATGCCCCTGTCTTTTTTGGACTCTCTTTAAGATGATATGTACTGCTATCCTCTTTCTTAACAGCCATACGTAATAGGCAGGGACTAATGTTACACTTAATACTGGAGCAAAGAGAAAATCTAAAGCAAAGCTCTGCACCTATTGACAGCTGAATTTGAGTTGCTGCTGGTGAAGGGCATTAATTCTGTATGGATCTACCTTGACCTACCTACCTATTCCCAAAATACACATTACCATGGTATCAGAAATCCTCCAGATGTTCTGGGTGAATGGCAAAGAAAATCCAGTATGCTTTAGACCTCTGCTTCCTCCCGTTGCTTCCCGAATTGCAGCATCTATGATGGCTTACATAGTAAGTATCTACAATGTGGCTTACCTGTGCTTGTTCCGGAGGGAGATGTGCTAACAGCTACATCGTACATGGAGAATCTGGTTCCTGGTGCCATGGTGGACCATGGCTACAGCCCATATAAAAAGCTCTCTCACATAAGACATTTTGCTTGCGGTGCAGGAACCCTATGATGGGTGTTTATATTCCTAGCACATGAGAAGTCAGTGCTGGTTTGAACTTAACTCTCTGAGTACCTTTGATTTATCCATCCTTTATGTAGTTTCTTTCTAATAGAAATAAAAATACTTTTAGGACTACACAAACATACTAAGATGGCCAGTTTGTCAAGAAATAGAAATAAATGTAGATTATTTTACCATTTTATCTTAAACATATCTACCTTGCCCAAATAAATGTAAGTCTGCTGGAGTGCTTCTGAGAACAGTTCTAGTCTAATCTGTTCAGGGTTGATTGTACGTGGGAGGGTCACTGCTCAGCTGAAACTAGAACTGTATGTAAATGTGAACTGGTTGTTTTTTTTCCTCCTTTATAATGTTGTAACTCTATTTAAATGTGTGTTCTGGTCTTCTATTTTCTTAGTAAAATGTATTCCCTTTGCCTAAACCACCATTTGATTTCTTTTTATTCTGAAAAATAACATTTGACATAAACAGACTTGGTCCACAATTGCCTAAATCACTACTTCTTTCCTTTTGTCCCTTACAAATGGACAGCAAACACAGCAGGTACTGAGAATGTAGGTAAAGCAATTACAGTTTGAGGGTCTTTTTCAACCTAAACGATTCTGTGATTCTCTCTACACCCGTATTTTCATAGATCCAAAAACCCGAGCCTGACGGCTGACTGCGCCCTCCCCTGCCCGAGCAGGGCCGCTCCTGCCGGCCTCTCTCAGCCCCTCCTCACTGTTGAGGAATACATTCAGTGCAGATAGCTGCCGTGCGAGCTGCAGGTTGAGCTCTGGGTGGCAGGAGCCCCAGGCAAGAGGCCAGGAACCGACGACCCTTTGCATAACGAAGGGCAACGGGGTCCTGAGGCGCCAGAAAGGTGACCGGACACTCAGGGACACAGCAGGAGCCGAGGACTCAGGAGGAAGAGCCCAGACTATTGCACATAAACTGTGAGAGTATAAAAGTTCAGGGGCTCCTTTGTTTGGGGTCCTGTGGAAGACGGGAGTAATGCCCACC
>NW_008669398.1:0-7601 GCF_000695815.1 Acanthisitta chloris
CTGGAACAGGTTGCCCGGGGAGGTTGTAGAAGCCTCAGCCCTGACAGTGTTCAGAGCCAGACTGGCTGAAGTCTTGAGCCACCTGGTCTAGTGGGGAGGTGTCCTGCCCATGGCAGTGGGGACTGAGACTAGATGATCTATAAGATCCATTCCAACCCCTAAAATTCTATGATTCTATGATTGCTGCCTGCCCCTCCTCTTTCCCGTAGACCACGATGAGGGCACTCCTCAGTCTCCAGGCTAAAGAGACCAAGTGACCTCAGCCACTCCTTGGGTAGCTTCCCCTCTAGGTCCTTCATGTTTTCCTGTCTCTTTCAGTGGTCTTCTTGCAAGACCTTAAGGCTTCAGTGGAGGTATGGAGGTCTGCTGAGGCACACGGGTGTTCAGGGTGGGAGCTGAAAGATGCTGAATTTTTTCAACAGGGCAGAGACTGGATAGGAATCTCTAGCACCATGGCAAAGCAAAGGAAGGTTTCTGATGGTGCTTGCAAGGCTTGGAGCAGGAGCTATTTGTGCCTTGAGAGAACCAGAGACAAGAGACATTAATGTATATAAATCTTCAGGCAGAGACATATGCCAGAGAGGACATGGAGAAGACAACCAAAACCTGAAAGCCATGAGGTTGCAACAGGGAACCACAGAATCCCAAAAAGGTTTGGGTTGGAAGGGACCTTAAAGATGATTTAGTTTGAACCCCTGCCATGGGGAGGGACACCTTCCACTAGCCCAGATTGCTGAAAGTCCTGGTCCAGTCTGGCCTCAAATGTTGCCAGACATGGGGCATCCCATGGTGGTGTAGTTCTGCAGTATGTTAGAATGGTTCATCTGTGGAAAACATTGCTGAAATGGGCAATGATCATCCAGGGAAAAGTAATAGGGCTGACATCTTTCTGAATGGGTCCTCAGTGATGCACATGTTCGTGGTGTCACACACCACTGCAGTGCCACCACCTGGAGTGGCAAACAGAAAGTGGGCAATGAGGGGGCCCAGGAGGAAAGGTGGAGCTGATTGCATGGCTGAAAGGAACCATGTCTGGGCAGGCAGCATGAGGTGAGTTATGGTGAGTCTGAAAGAAGTGAACAGTAGTCAAGACAAAAATTAAACCTTTTAAAGGCCTTCAGGCTTCAGCAAGCAACAGAACACAAACTCAGCTTCAGGTATATAAGTAGCATCAGTAAAAGCTGTGGGCTGGGTTCCCATTTCTAGCACACCCTGTTTTGATAGGTCTGGCAGGCTAAAACCCTGATAGGGAAAAATGCCTCTTTTATAATTTAAAAGGGGACTTCACATAAGCGAGAATGAAGTCCAAGTGAATTTGGTCTGTGCTGCTGGATTGAAGTCTTCAGTGCAGGCTGGTCAGAGAATGTCTCCTACTCAGATTCCAGTGCTCATTTTTCTCCAGGAAAATTGTATTTTTCGTACACAAGCCTGCATCTTCGTCCAGCAACACTGCAGGGCTCTGATGAGGTATCTGCATTGATCTAGTAAATGAAAGGTCCCTTGCTGGCAGCAAAACACATACTCTCTGAGCCCTGAAGCAAATTGGAATAAGACAACTTAGACAAGCACTGGCAGTGTCCTGTTACATACACTTGCATGTTTATAACATAGATGTGTGTGCGTATACTAGCATTTGGTCTGAAAACCTTCAATATCTACAGTCTCCCTGACTTTAAGGTATTTTTGGCAGTTTTTTTAAAGAATTCAAATTATTTAAAAATAGGAAATTTAAATGGAGATACTATGGCCCAAATATATGCATGCCTATGTAGCTATTAAAATGTAACCTTTAGAAAGAGAAGTGAATGACATCCTTAAACATAGACTAGTGGCCAAGAAAAATGTTTGTTTATGGGGCGGAAAAGTGTGAAGAAAGAAGTTTTTCATCAAATCATGGAAATTAGAGACAAAAAAAGACATAGAAGGTTATCTTGGCTGTTCCCTTGGTACCGAGGTAGAGGAGAGCAGGAAAAGAAAGGAAAAAACAAAAGCGTTAAAGCTATGAAGTGTCTGTTATAAAATGTCTATTTTTGCAGAAATCACAATGCAAACAGAAGTCCTGTGTCAGCCACTGAACGTTATGTTTTTTGAGGGCCGTCCAAACAGATACACAGAAATGAAAAAGAATTTGAAGCTCTCTTTAAATGCCTTGGGCTTTTCCTTTCTCACATAACAGTTTTCTATCAACCATAATGTTGAGACTTTTTATCTTGTTTTCGGTGTTGAGTGATTAAAAATAAAAAAAGGAGAAAATTGCACTGACACAGCATTTTATGTGTTCAAAGAATTCAGTAGTTCTTGTAGAGACCTTGGACAATGGGTGTTTAAATCTGTATTGATGACTGCTTTTCCAGTGGCAGTGAATTGACCAAAAAGTCTTACATTATCCATGATGAAGATGAAGCAAAAAGTGAAGCAAGTATAAAGGCCAGCTAGTGAGTCAGTGGCCAAACCAAGATAAAATTCAGGAATTTTTTACAAGTTTTCTGGTGTTTCAAGGTCAGACCTACTTTCCCATGAGGGGGTAACTGAAGAGACCAGCACTTTGCAATCACTGGAGCAGAGCAAGTCTGTAGGCTGGACATACCTGTCCTGCCTGGTAAAATCATTGCAGTCATCCCTAATAAAGACTGGCACAGTGCTTGCCACTCGTAAAATATCCTTGTAATGGATATACCATTAAACATTTTGAAACGGCAGCTGGAAAGGTTTTAACAGTGTCCACTTAAGTTTAAGGATCTACATTTTCTTGAAGGTGTTTTATTTCTTGGCTGGTTTGTGTTGTTGGGTTTTTTAAATTGTTGGCAATGCAACTATTTAGACTCTGAGAGAAGGATGAGAATTTTTTTTGTAACCGTAATGATTTTATCCCGTTCACCTTCATTTAATTTGGAAATGGAAACCATGTCTTTAATGCTAATTAGGCAGCACATTGCTTGGTCTTCCTGTCCTTATGTAAATAACAATTAGCAATAATTTAGCAGTTGTACACTCTGCCATCTTCTAAGTCGTACCATTGTATATGATTCCAAATTCCTTTTCATTAGTTAGAATCATAAGCCAATCAGCACTAATTAAGAAGAAAATAATATAATAACAAATGAAGAAACATTAGTGATTTGTATCTATTCAGTAGTTCTTTTTGCCTCTTCAGTTTATCAAATAGTGTAGGAACTTCTTCTAATTGAAACTAATTATGAGGTTTCCCCTGCTACTTTGAGCCTCATGTTCAAATCCCATAAAGCTCATTAAATAAGTAACAAAGCTGGAATCTTTAGCACATATTGTAGCTTGGTTCATGTTAATTAACACCACATTTTGGAGACAATAAGAAGCCATTCAGCAGCAAATGCTATCCATAGGGACTCTAGAGCTAAGAGGCTACCCAGAGACCTGAGACAGGTATTATCAGATATGGCTGAAATGTCACAAATTCACCTCAAGACTGTATGCTAAATAGTATTTTTGCAATTCAGCCCACTTTGACCCCATCTTAATGTATGTTATTATTTGGAGCAGGCATCTGGGGAAATGTAGGCACTTAAATATACAATCATTATCTCTGAAGGTCATTCCTATCTATTGGTGACTGTGTCATACAATAGCATTCATTTTCCACTGTTCTTTTGGGTATCATTGGCACCATTTCACTTTCAGAAGTGGGCAGCAATCTACATGCCAACATCTTTGCAGATCCCATGACTATTTAACAGACTGAAATTGCTTCTTGATATTTAACGATGCTAAAATATATATGATGGTATGTACCATCTCCATGCAGTTGTATGTACTAATTTAAAGGTAGACAGTCAATAAGTGTTGAATACAGTTCAAGATGAGTGAAAGGAATCCACAGACAGAGTGTTTTATAACTACAACTTCACTTCATCTGAAGCAGTTTTCAGTACAGTCTTATGAGACAGAGCAACACTCTGATCTTACAAGAGATTGCTGCCTTCCTGCTGTGTTGCCACTCTCAATCTTCATGGACAAAGGCACACATGACCTGATCTTATTGGAAAATCTCACATGCCCTGAAAGCAAACTGAATTGGAACAAATCACAGTCTAGTTTGTGCTTACACGCTATCCCTTTCCAGCTGACACTGCTTTGAAATCACTAATTAATTTACTAATTAATTAAAATACCCTAAAGTGGTGCAGTAACTCTGATATCTTGGATATTTTGTAGTTGTTGGATCCTCCAACTTCTCAGCTGCTTGTGTGTGCAGATTGGCTGGAACACATCCCACCACCATTCCCAATTGCTCTTCTTGGAGCTGAGAGTCTGGACCAAAAGCCATGTGCATACACAGGACTACCATCTTTATTATCCATACTTTCTTCCTGCCTGTGAAGTCCATACCTGGTCAGTTTGCAGACAGGACTGCTGAGGTTCAGGGCCCAATGCTAACTGAAAGTGAGAAATGGACCCCATATTAGACAAAGCGAAAATTGTCCTCATGTAAATCAGGAGGAAAGAAGTGCTAGTGCACTTTTTCTTCCCTCTGCATTTCCTGATAAATTGTTGTCATGTAATGACTATTATAATTTGAAGTAGTGTTTAAATGAGTACTGAGAAAAAGACCACAAAGGATCATTGGAGTCTTCTCAAATGAAATAAAGAGGCCACATATAAATTGCAAAACTGAAAAAGTGTGTGATCCAAAATTATTGAAAATATGTAAAATATCTCTTCTTGAAATCTGATGGTCATCAAATGGAGATACTTGCAAGGATAGAGTAAACAAGTTCATGGAGACAATCCACAAATCAATTTTTTTTCCCATAGTAATTGATGAGATAGCTAACACACATGACATACACAGTCTGCAGTCTGTTAATGTGGGTACATTAGAGCTTCTAGAGATCCACTGTATGGGCAGAGTAGTTCTCTACCAATGATAAAAGACGTAGTCATTCACCTGTACAACTGAGTTCATAAATGATCATAGCTAAAGCACTAAACTCTTCAAGTACTTCTTCCTGAAGTTTATTCAGGTGATGTCAACATCCCTTTGCTCTGTTATGTGTGAGAGCCAAGTAGGGTATGAGCATTGTGTTTCTCTCACCTGATCAGTGAGTAGGACTTCCTCTTCCGAGAAGTCAAAGCCTCAGGTTGTACCAGGGGAGATTTAGATTGGATATTTGGAAAAATTTCTTCACTGTAATGGTTGTCAAGCAGTGGAACAGGCTGCCCATGGAAGTGGTGTAGTCACCATCCCTGTAAGTGTTCCAAAGGCATGTAGATGTGGACCTTGGGGGCATGGTTTAATGGTGGACTTGGAAATGCTGGGATAATTATTGGACTCTGTGATCTCAGAGGTCTCTTCCAGCCTAAGTGATTTTATGACTATATCTTTAGTAAAACCTCTTGGTGATGTTGGAGAAGCAGTGTGATGGGAGGTGCCTCCAAGGTCTATTTTGAAAACTTGCCTTCTCCTAACATCACCCTCAAACAAGCAAAGGGCGGACAATTGATATTGCCCTTTTAGGTTGTTTTTGGGAAGAAACAGCTTCAGCTGTCCCTGTTTACTTTTCACTTTCAAGCACTCTGGGAATTTATATAGAGGAAAATGGCTATAACAGGCTCTCCCTCTCCCCTTGTGCAAACTGAAAGGTTCAGCTTACATCAGAATTAACATATAGTACCCTTATTTTCTGTGACATGCCTTTGAAAAAGAAAACAACGTTTTACTTACAAATATATCAAAACAGTTTAGTAACTGGAGCAGCTGATCCTGCAGGAAACCTCCTAGAGCTTGCTGCTGGTTGAAAGTACCATTATGCACATTAGGTTTCTTTATCTAAAAATAAATTTAAAAATGCTTTCAAATTCAAAATGAAAAAAAAAAGGATAAAATAAAAGAAATAAAAAATTGAAGCTTAATTGAGTGTTTCCAATAGAAAACACGTATGTCTAAATAGAAGCAAAAGAAATAGGAAACTATGTTTAATGAAAAAATGAAGCAACTATTGCATTCACAGCATATAAATAGCTTGTTTCTGAACAACTTAAAAATGCACAAGTGAGACTGTCCAGTTTTGATGTGTTTAGACCAGAAGCATGGACCTTAGTAAGAATTAACTGGGGAGACCTGCTCTCAAGTACCCTGTAGGCACAACAGAAAGTCACCACCAGTTTTGGTACTCATGGGAACTCTTATCTATATTATGATGGGAACTGGAAGACCGGATGAGTCAGGGAACCAAAGTACTTTTTAACCCTTGGAGACAAGTTTAACTAGAATGCACATAAAGGAAAGGGAAGGAAAAATAAGGGGAATTAGGACTGTACATTCCTTGTGTTGTGGAAAACAAAGCAAAATAGGAGTCACCAGCATGTTTTTTAATTCTAGTAGGATGTTTTTTTCTATATACCTTTCAATCATTTCTAATTATGATCTGTAAAGAAGTGTTTAAAACAACTGGGGCATGTTGGTACTTTTCAGAAGTCCTTCAAGGTTTGATTCACTGAAATCCTTAAAAGTTTGTTCAGTTTTTGTCTGAAAAAGATAAAATAACAAAAAAAGAAATTAATTGCCACACTTGTCTTCTGTAATTGACTTAGGCAGAAGGGTTTGATATTGTTGAAATCGTTGAGGGAAAACCTGGCATGTCACTAAGTCAGTTCTGCTTTTTGGCTTAGTCTGAGCTGGAAAGAGTTAAAATTACAGGGAGCCTTACCTCTGGAAATGTAGAGGGAAAGGAAGAAAAAGAGAACGAGAAGGAAAGAAAATAATACAGAAAAAAAAGGTGGGATTTTTTTGGTTGTTGTTTTTGTTTGGGGTTTTTTAAGTCTTTTTTTGGTTTTTTTTGTGGAAAGGATTGGCTTCTGATTTCAATTATTTCTGAGTTGTAAACATTTTCAGGGACAGGAATTCCTTTGCATACACATATGGCTGTTTGCAAAAAACAGGCCCAGTCCAGTGGAATTTTGTTTTTATCTCAGCAGAGCCATTTTGTTCATCTGTGAGATTTTATTTAATACTCTAGTATTAATGACAGCAAGAAATTGAACAGTTGTTTCACTGATTTTTCTTCTTTTCAGTGTGTGTGTCTTTATTCCCACCATCCCCTTATACCCTTGTATTTTTATAATTATGTTTTAAGACTTTAAATGTTTCCAAAGGTAGTGCCAGATTTAAAATACCGGTTGTTATTACAATTTGTGGGTGGCTTTACTCTCTATATTTGCAGCCTCCAACTTTTATCTGCTTTGCTTCAATCCTTCTTCTGTAAGAGAGGCATCCAAAAAAAAATGAACTCATTTAGGGGAGAAGCAGCTTGACTCCTTTTATGATCATGATTATTTTAGACTAGAGTGGCTACCCTTCAGCAGGTAAACCCAAAAATGAAGGGAAAAGCTTTGAAAGCTTAAATTTTGGTACAATGAATCAATGAAGCAGCCAGCCTCTGTCTTGAAAGCTCATTTTCATCTCGTCCCCCCAGCTGCAAGGATGTTACTCCATGCTATGATGCTGAAGATGAGATTCAGACCCTCATGCTGCACCAAACATGTTTAAAGCAGAATGATATATGCTTGCAGGCGGCTGTGGCATATCCCAAGGTCTGCTGTCCTTTCTGCTGCATACAGGGAGT
>NW_008669398.1:7661-11073 GCF_000695815.1 Acanthisitta chloris
GTACTGTCATCTTTGGAGTGCTGTAAATGTGTAGCTGTCATGGATGCAACATGTGCACCATTTCCTAGGGTTGTGTTGCAGGTGAAAAGATATTACATTCTGGCTAATTCATTTGCATTACATGCTGATGCCACTGGTGAGTGATGGACTACAGCACCTATAATGCAGTACTGTGCAAGTAGACTCAAACCCAGAACCACTGATCAAATCAGGCAAGGATGGAGTGAGAAAGGTGGATGAGGAAGGAGTCAGTGGAGTTTGGTCAATGCAGGCAGTGGTGTCATTCAGCCCAAAGCATCTGCTGTATGTTAGGCTGAGCTGTCCCTTAAACTCTCTTGACTTTGAGGCTTTGAAATGGGCAAAGGAGTAGGCTAGCTGGTATAGGGGGGTCGTGTCTCAGAGGCACTTTTCTCTGCACCCAAACAGGTAACACAGAGGGACCAGCCGGACTGGGAGCACCAACTCCCACTCAACATCTGAGTGATGAGATCAGTGTCACTGTGTCAACACAGCTTTCATGACCATCAGGGTTTCTTCTGGATAAAGATCTTACAGGAGCATTGTCTACTAAAGCATTGTCCTTGACACACCATGCTACAAGAGGGAAACTGAGGCATAGGGACAGAACAATTTAGTCCAGGAGAAGGGATACTCCAGAGCTTCAGCAAAACCTCTGAAATAGCCAGAGAGTTCGTATTCTTTACATTAGCCATTAATGGAATTCTTTGTAATTATTACAGTTTTCCCTATATTTGAATGAAGAGAGCCTTGAAAGCTTAGCACTATCTGTCTACTTGCTCTCCTGACAATCTCTGCTCATATATGACTACTGTTGGCTCATTATTGGCATGGCAGTGTTATGAACTTTGAGTTTACTGCTCTGTGGGAACACAGTAGTGGTCCAATAATGTAGTCATTTTGGCAGGCACCCTTTCTTCTGAAAGATAAGAAGGAACTTGTATCTGTTTAGTGCCATCATAAAGCCGTGTTAGTCTTCAATAAAAAGGAGTGCCTGCTTGCTATTAAGCAGAGAGAAAGCAGCTTAGCTTTGAAACCTGAGTTTGGATGAACCCAGCTTGCGCTTTTGATGTATCTGCTGATCCTTTAATCAGCAAAACCTGACTGAAGTCAAGTGGTTTCCCGATACGTTAAAAATTCTGAAAACAAGTAAACTGAAAGGTTCATTTTCTTTACTTTCCCCTCCTCTGTAGGACAACCAAGTTTTTGTGTTGCTTCAATCCTTATTGCTTCAAAGCCCTTTGAAACATGGCAATGTGGTTTGAACTCACAGCTATGCAAGCTAATTCTGTCTCTGGCATTTTAGCTTCAGCTGTTTATGTTCCAACTAGTTAGCTGTATCATGCTGAACTGGGAGTAATATATTAGATATGTTATGACTCTTCCCTCTACTGTAGTAGGGGCCAATTCTGCATCAGTGGCTTGAAAGTACAAGAATTGTTTCTCCCAGCTTTACTGGGGAAGCAAATATTTAAGCTAAACACTCTTGGTTTTTGCTACTATGGGTTATGATTGGGTTTGATTACATTTTCTGTCTCAGAAGGTATCAGTATATTCTAAACATGTGTAAGTAAATGCTCAAGTGAGAGCAAAAGTGTCTGAGGAAGTCTGTGTGCCACCCAGACTAGATGATATAGACTGGAAAGAAATCATGTAAAAGAAAAGGGAAAAAAGAATCCATATTGTATCATTTAAGTCCTTTATACACAAGATAGTGTGGCATCCTGATGAGATCCCTAACTTGAGTTTGGGCCCTGAACCCCCTACTAGTCCATTAATAAGTGTCATTTGCAATGACTTGGCAAAAGCATACAGCTATTGCTAACATTTAGAGATTCTTATAACTCAAGTTCTGCTTTAGCAGCATCTGTAAAATTAACAGATTTAAGTTTCATTCTTCTATAGGTACAGGGAGTCTGCTGAACACGTAGGGTCTTAGCATGATATCAACACTTGTTTGCAGAGAGATCTCACAAAGCTACTCCCAGGATGTTTAGGGCATTTCTGATGAACAGGGGTTTGTATTAAGACCAGTGTGGCTCAGGCTATGGAGATGAACTTTTTGGAGCGCCACAGCCTGTTTGTTCATCTGTTTTTGAGATCTTTCTGAGGGACTTGGCCATCTGCAGCAGCCTCAGGCATTCTTCTGGTGCTGGCCTTCTTCTTTGTAGCTCTCCAACCAACGGAAATCATATGGCTGGGGAAAAAAAAGTAGTTTTCAACATTTTATGGTTTTCAGAGAGTAACATTGGCAAAGGCCTAAGTGCTTGTTATTGCAGATCTCCCCTGCATTGGTGGTGGCAAATGGGAAACCTGATGACTTCCTCAGAATGAACTTGAGAAGAAGAGCTCAAAGAAATGGGAAGGCCATCCTTGTGGATTTTCACTTCTAGTTTGGGAATTTGTTGTTCCATCTCTCTGCCCATTTAGCCACCAGTCTGTTCTCACATCCACATCTATCCCACTGTCTGTTCACTGCAGTCATGGCAGCCTATTTTTAATGTATTTAAAACACAACAACATCACAGTCACAGGCTGTATCACATTATTATCAGCTAGATGGAGTAATATCTGTGTTTACTAGATGGCAGGAGGAAGCTACAGTGCTCCACAGCTCCAGGAGCTCAAAACCTGCTCATTTGGAGGGAACCACTGTTTGCCCTCTATCTTTGACCCTTTTCAGGGCAGTGAATCCTTTTTCTCACTCCACTTTTCAGTGGAGCCCTAATGAGTAAAAAGAGGACACAAAAGCACCTAATTTGCTCCATAAAACCTATTTGTTTCCCTGTTGCACAAGGGCCAAGAACAATATTTCTCCCCTGCCTTACTCACGTACTTCATGCATATTTACTTGATCTATCTCAAAACAACACAAACCTTTGAAGACAAAAGGCTGACAGAAACACTGACACAAAAAAAAAAAGCTTCACCAAAGTCTTCAGGGAGGCTTGTATGCTTTTTTATCTCTGATTAATTTCCCATAGAAGAGCCCATCACTTTGTTAGAGCGAAGGTGCAGTACTTGTCCTTTGCCTAGACAGCTTGAGGTTTCTCTGGGACACGTGCCATCAACACAGTGCCAATGTGGCCACCTCCAGCCTTCCTGCATTGCCTTTGGCAAGTGGTTCTTGACCAGGTCAACTGGTAGGTCCATTAGTCATGATGTGCTGCATGAATCATGGTCTCTAATCCTCAGTCAGGATGAGCATGTGTTTTCTCTCTAATCCCCCTTCCTTCTCAGCCTACATGAAGCCTTAGAGTGTTAATGTAAAAACTTGGTGGCATCATATTTATGCCCAAACACTTGCAGCTATCCTGTCTCTACCAGAAGAAGATAACATTTGTTTGGGAGCAAAAGCTTTTTTTAATTTTTAATTATTACTATAACCCCAGCA
>NW_008669398.1:11098-22185 GCF_000695815.1 Acanthisitta chloris
GGGAAGATTTCTGGAGAGAAAGTAACACAATAAGATGAAGGTCAGATCAAAAATGGAGCTGAGTTAATGCCAGTTCCTTTGTCAAGGCTAGTAAGAGAAATTAGAGCCCTCATTCCTAAAGCCAGCAGAGCTAGTGTTGAAGAGAGCAGTGGACACTGAAAAGAGGTCAATGAGTAATGCATGTTGGAGCCAGGACAAGGGCGTAACAGCACTGAGTGCCTGCAGCGGAAAACAAATAACAGTGGTAATGTGGGCTATACAGCAATATTACTAAACTGGTTTCAGCACAAATCTTCCTAAAAGGGAGTTGCTCTGAATGGGGCTACGCCAGAGCCAGACCATTCCTTCCGCTTCCTCCGGCATCTTCCCTGTCACAGGAGATGCCTGCTGTCATTGCAGCAAGCACTGCACAGTTTGAGGAGAATTTTGTACCATTATAATGGAAGCTATTATTCTTATACACAGATAAGGGTTATTTAATCTAGGTCATCATACATGTATAGCCTGGAAGGGTGTTCATCATAGCCGTGGAGAGCTCTTTTCACGTATAAGCCTTGCTGTATGATGGTGAAGAGTATAAAAGAGCTATGTAATGTATTTACTTACAGCGAAGTGTCATGTTCAGTTCTGCTCAGGGGACTTGTTCATCTGTCCTTGTAGGCAGTGACAAGCCCATGGCAGCAGGACCAGAGAGATGACACCTCAGAAACATTTCAGATAAATGTGTATATATTTACATATGTATATCCATCTATAGATACACATATACAAAAACTTTGAAAAGTGCCTAGTGCCTCACTCGCCCAATCGAGGGTCCTTTAAAATCCCTTTTCTGAAAATACTTGGCAGCTTGAGAAAATCTCTCCTTTCAAATTAAGCACCCACAGCACTGTACTTCCCACATCAGAAGACAATTTTTAAACACTCCCTTCCAGTATCCAAAACTAAATTAATCTGTCATCGGGATAGCCTTGTAGAAGGAAAACCTATCAGACTTTGAAACTGTCTCCTCCAGGGAAGCTGGGGAAGCCCCATCGTTTCAGGATGAATGAATTGTACTATTCTGGGACTACTGGAAGAATGGGCTAGCTGAGCTAATATGGCTTTTCCATTTCTAATATGTCTGACTCAACCTGGCTGTTGAGACCCACCAACGCAGGCAGACAGGCTTTCAAGGAACACACCAGAAAATGAGGAACAGCATTTTTAGTAGGCAGACAAATCATAACCACAAGATCCCTGGACATTCAGTTGTGGCTTTTTGTCTTCTTCCCTCTCCAACTTCTGTGCTAAGACACTTTACTCTCCAAAAGTAGCAAAGGCTCAGGCCTCCTATTTCTGATCTGATGTCACCTAATTTGGGAACTTGGGAAACAGAAAGAAAAGAGGAGACTATAGAAGGAACACAGAAGAAAAGAAGTACTGGAAGATCAATGTGTGTCTTGCTATGGTTCAGATTTAAAGTAAGTGACAAGTATCACTCCAAGCAGGAAAAATAAAATTTTGATTGGAAACTCAGATATTAATGTTCAAACATAACTTGTTTTTTCCTCCCACTTGCCATGGCCCATGGAGTCTGAGTAAATAAAGTACTACTCAATTTTCATGGTGGTCATTGAAGATATGAATGGTTCTAAGTGTGTGCACATGTATACATTTCTGTTTTATTTCACATTCCAGTTTCTGTAACCCAAAATCTTTGAGGAATCTGTTGCAATGGTTTCATCATCGTTCCCCTCTGAAAGTTGGGCTTTGAGAACAAATAAATTATACAAATTGTGTCAGGTTAGCTTCTGGAATGAGATGGGATTCTTCCAGAAAATAAAGTGCTGTAGGATTACTGCAACAAGCAATTACACAGATATTCCCCCATCAAAAGCTGCATCTTGAGCAGAGATCAAGTGTCAAGAGATTTGGAATAATAACCCATTAGCACAAGTCAGTCTATGCTTACAGGAATGATAAGGAGTGAATGAGAAAAATGTTTTTAGGAGAAAGCAACTTTTCTGCAGACTGGAAGCTTGTTTGTCCTTAGCAATGTGAAACACTGTTCACAGTCTCCCTTCTCTAACTAATTTCCTATAGGACAAAAGAGCAAAGGCATATGAAATGTGGGAAATGAACTGAAAATCTCGATAGTTGCTCACCCTGAAGACAAACAAAGGCCAGGTCAGTCCTGCAGTGTGATTTTACTGTAAGAAACAAAATCCAGGCTTAAGGCTAAGGACAGCCCCTGTAAAGTCATTAGGGAAAAGTAATAAGGTGTTCACCTAAAATTTTTTAGCTACATTTTAGTTCAAGAGGGTGATACCTGTCACACTGCAGAAGATTAGCCTGTGCATCACTCAAAATGTGTGAAAGTCCATTTTTTGAGTTGCTGAGCTCAAAAATCAGTGTGCATATACCTTCTCTGTAACCCTATGTATAGGGCCAGTCAGAACCTTCAGAGTCACTGCAGGGAGAGTTGCTTCCTTTCACAACTGCTCAGTAAAGCACTTCACTGAAGACGACTCCTTCTCTTGAATTATCATCTGAAGACATGATGATCCCAACGTTCTAACAATGCTTTAATACCCCAAAAGCTTCTAAAACTCTCAGGCATCAGCAGTTTGGTGAACAACTCAATTTTTCTCAATATTTACAGTTATGAAGTAGGCAGTTTCCATTGTGTTCAATTTGTTATTTCACTTATCTGCAGAGAGAAGTGTTTTTTCTTGTCTCCATCACAGGTAACTCTTTCTGAGTTTTTTTTAGAGACCCCTTATTTGCACTCATCACTCATTTCATGAAGTTCCACTTTTAAGAAAAATGTGTTGCAATAAAATTACAAGCTATTATGGCTGCAGTAGCTGGCAGTATTTGTCTTGTGTCACTTCTCTTTCTATAGTCTTTCTGCATGCTGATTAGAATAGGATGCTCAGCTTGCCACATGAACTTCCCTTACAATCTTTGTCCAGTTGTTTTTAATACAGTAAGATTCAGACAAATAAGGAAATTCCCTTTTGGCTCTTACTTTGCACATAGGCACAGCTCCTCTGCTTTAGGCTGTGATTTGTCATTCTTGTTGAGTTTGTTGCATGCCTCTTCCAGGAGAAAGTAAAGGCAGCCATTTTCTACCAAAAACCTTCATTTGATCTAATGGAAGGTGTTTAACAGCTAGGAAGTTAAGATCCCTAAGCAGCTTTTAATATCTTCTAGCCCATGAGATGCTCTCCTTCAGTGCTCACCTACTAACTCTTCTACACAAACCCACATTCTTTTTTTCTTTCTTTGTTCTCTGTGTATTTAATTTTATCACATGCTTAAAAAAGTGAAGCCCCATAATTACCTGGAAATGAGGGTTGTGACTTGATTTGTTAGAGATTCAGTGGATCCTGCATCTTCCCCAGTTGCCATGCCAAGTCAGTGCTTCATGTTGCCAGAAAGACTCATACTAGGAGTAATGCAACGTTTTCCATCAAGTTCTCATTCAGTAGCAGAGATTAAGGACTCTGTCCTCTGAGATGAGAGGGGGTAATGACAAGTGGATAAGTCTGTAATTACAGCTCATGGAGAGAATCAATGGAATCTCCATCCTGAGATACACATCTCCAAACTGAGACACAAGCTCTGACTGTAACCATCAGCCACTTTCAGTTAGTTGGTATTAATCTGCCTAAATGTAGTAGCCAACCCACATTCCTTTTTGCTTACACTAGATGAGTTGCTGTCTTGGCTGGGAGGGAATGCACTCACCAGTTTTACCCCTGCACATCACAGCTTATGCCACCTTCTCCAATCCAACATATTGGTTTAGTGATGGGCATGGCAGTGCTGAGTTATTAGTTGGACTCGATGATTTTAGAGGGCTTTTCCAACTTTTATGATTCTATGATTCTGTATTATGATCACAGACCATCCCAAACTGCTTGTGTAGTGTTGTTATGTGCGCTGCCCAGCTGTTGTATAGCTAACACCCACAAGTTACTGATACACTAAAGTGATGTGAATATTTCACACTTGGATTGAAGGAGGTAACGGAAATGCACATTTTGCTATGGTGATGAAGATCTGAGGTATGGTTCAAGAGCATTTCCCTTTCCAGTCTCATTCTGTAAGATCCCTCGCTGTCTTCCCTACAGGCCATAAAGTAGATCTGTTTGTAAAAAACATACTGTAATGTGCTTATAGAGAACACAGAGGCTTAAGCAGCTTTCCTTGATGTCCTTTGATTCACTGAAATTTGCCTTGGGAAACACTGCGGTGTTGATCTACTCCATTCCTCCTCCTGGTGCTGTATATTTCCCATATCTTATTCCTCATTATTCTTTCTGGAAGATGTGCCAAAAGGGCAGTAATAAAAGCCCATTTGTACATCTGAGAGTTCATCACCTCTTCTCCAAAACATGGAAAAACTAACATTTAATAATTCTGCTTTGCAAGCCATCATTATTTTGATAACACTTCAGGCAAGCATCAGAAGTACTGAGCAGCCTCCAGGCAGGGAGAATTAACAAGGACAGTGTCTTTCCTGCAACTGGAGGTCTCTTGAAAACAAGAGTGGGTTTAAAGGTGGATGCCTTGGGAATCAATAGATGATTGTTTGCATGTGGAGGCCACAAAGTGCTGCCACAGTTGAGGGTCAGTTGGTCTTACAGTTACAAACTGCATTTTTCAGAGGCCAGCCACATGCTTGATTCTATTTGCAGGCAGCAAATAATGTGCCACACAAGTGGTCTGCAAGCTAAGCTTCTTGTTTTTCCTTAAGGGAGAATATGTGTGATGAGGGAAGAGGGAATTAGCAGAGTGCTGGCACTGCATTTCAAGACCCATACTTTTACTTTTAAGCTGTGTTCGCTAAAGTCCTGCATAGCTTTAATAAATGTGTTTCTCTAGCCAGACCTTTCAAGTCAGGCCTGGAGATTTAGCTTCACAACTTTCCTTTCATTTAGTGGAAATCTTTCAACTAAATATACATTCACCAAGTTGACAAAGCAGGTGTTTATTTTATTTTATTTTATTTTATTTTGCATATGGCCCAAACCAAAGCACACTTCACTCAGTAGAAATCCAGTCAAGGCTTTCGTGGACACTGTACCATGCAATCATGAAAAATGTCTTTATTAAATACATTCCAGAAGTCAGGTGGGCCAGTATTTAGACATTTCCTTACCTACCCTGATTTACTCCTTGTTGACACAAGCAGGGACTTAGACCCTATGTTTTACATCGGGTTTTTTTTGCAAATATTATTTTTACAGAGTAAAACTGTTGAGGTAGATATTCTGATGTGGAAAAACATGTAACAGCCAAGACATCTTTAACAGTCTGCTAGGTAATCAGTGATATGCAGGTGGGGATATACAGATACAGGCAATGGAGAGATAGAGGCTTTAAGTGCCTAGTCTGGGAAGGGTAAATGCCTTCTCTATTCCTGCTTTGCACTGTATTTTATTTAGTGTACTTGAGGATCAGATCATTAAAATACTTAATAATGTCTGCTCTTTTCACTATGTAGAACGAATTTCCAAGATGCTAAAGTTCCATAGTGTTGTCCTCCTCTGTGGGTCAAATCTCTCATTTATTCCCCAGTCCCTGCACTGTCATCTCACATCAGCATCCCCCTGCTATGATGGTGATATTCTCCTAAGACCACTTGAGTGGACCTTCAATTAGTCTTTGTGTCTTCAAATTCACTAATTAGAAAAGGAAATTTAATTTAGGGAGTTAAATATTCTGTCTTTATCTCAAAAGTACCACTGGCATCATACAGAAAATCTGCCTTTAGATACAGTGTTTTCCTCCCAATAAAACTCAAGAGAAACCATGACACAAAATCAATGGGATTACTTAGTCTCACCCAATAAAAACAGGGATCATGTAATATTTTGCCCTGTTGTAGCAAATGGCAGTATGAGGCACGTATTAACCTCCAGGATTCAGATCAAATAGGTGCTCCGTCTGAACTACCACTAAATGCTGTTCTCCAAAACCAAACCCTAGACAGGGAGGTTTTGCAAAGCAAACCCCAGCTCCGTCTCTCACCTCTCTACTTGGCCCATGAGACCCATGGGCAGAATGAACTCCCCAGGTGGACTTGAGAGAGCTGTGCCAAGCTGTTCTCAGTAGCAAGACACTCTCACATCTCTTTAATGCAGTGTGGTTTCTTCATGGTCCCTGCAAGCTTTTTGCCTGCAGCTAAATATATCAAACACGCAGGGAGACACATGTGAAAGCTCAGTGCTTAGCTAGCCCTTCAGCAACATAAGGAGGACACACACTGAGGGTCTCTGTTGCTGCAGCACACTTAGAATTCCCTCATTGTTGCTCTTCCTGTCTTATGTATTTCATCTTTATTAATTTGAAGAAATTCCTTCATCAAAACCATGCAGTTCTATTTCCCAGGTATGTTCTCTTCCTTTGTGCTAAAGCTTCTTCCTCTGCAACTCACAAACTCTGGTCACTCTTCGAAAAAGAGCAGTTGCATTTAATGGTATGCAAATAAAACACATATAGAAGGTCTGAGGAAAGCTAGAAAGCTAGAGCTGTACTAAACTATTAAATAAGGCTATTGTTTTTTTCCTTGTCTGATCCAAAAAACAGCAAACAGCCTCAGCATGTTTTCATTTAATAGCCACCATTTTATTTCATCAACATATTGCATACTATTTTTGTCAGCTCTTTGGCCAAGATGTTTTCTGCTTCTGTTACAGACATGGGAAACTGAGACAGGAGAGTGTAGATCAACACTTGTCAAAGAGGCTGCACAACACTGGTCACTAAAACTCCATGATTTATCACCTGGGTTGCCAAGATCCCTTCTATTGGCTGGTCCCAAGGGTTTCACACAAGGATGACAGGCATATAGCATCCGCCAAAATTAGGTTTCCTGCATAGTCTCAGGAATAAGTGTTAAAGGAAATTGCTCTGTTTGATTTTTCAAGACACTTTATAAGCAGCGGTGTCTGCGTCCTGCATCCTAGTACTGAGTTCAGCCTCTGAGCACAATCCAGAGCGAGAAAAAAGTAATAACATTGCTAATTTGCATTAATTAGTGCAACTTATATTTGAATAGGAAAATGTGATTAAGTGAAAACAAGGACTTGAAGCTCAAAGCCTTTCAGCTCTTCAGCCTTTGTGCTTGCTCACAAGGATACTCTTAATCCCAACACCAGTAACCAGTCTCTCAGAGTCCACCAGAGCCTTGCAAACCTGTTGTTTCCCTCCCACCCTGCTTCATGGAGCTGCTGGACGTTGGCATCAGCCCCTCCCCTTCACATCCCTCACTACCTACATCCCAGTCAGCCAAGCCGTGGGACTCCTCTCTGCACAGCATCATCTTGGGAAGAGCTAGACACTGCATGAAGAAGGTCCATGGTGCAGAGAAAGCATTAGAGGTCTAGTCAATCACCTGCTGTTTTTGCAACACGTATCTGTCCTCCTTCCCAAAAAAATTGTGTAAAAACCCCACAATTATGAAGTTTACTGATTTTAAGCTGATTAGTGTTTGCATAATCAGTTGAGAGAAAACTGGTTATTTATGTACTGTTTATGATGGTTTACCTGCAGGAGCAGTAGGTTAGAAACCTGCTCTGCCATCACTTTATTCTTGCAGAATTGAGCCCTGTTCTCTAAAAAGTGCGGAAGCAAAAGAATACTGAGGGTGCTAAGGACCTGTCTGGAGCCATTCAGCACTTGCAAGATTGAGCTACAAGTCATGCCTCTCCCTTCTTAATGAAAATTGCTTTTTGAGAGGGAAAAAAAAATAATTCCTGCCCAAAATATGTTACCTTTGAAAAACCAATCTGCCTTTGCAAGACAGGGTGTAATTGAATCCTAGCTGAATGCAGCTGCAAATGGGGTGAGGTGCCAGCATCATGAACAGCATCTGGAAAACCACAGAGAAACACAGAGTAGATTTGCATAAGCTAAGAACCTCTTTAAAATATGTGTGTGCATTTATGTGTGTGTGCATGGGTATAAATAAAATAGAGAAGACTAAACAGGCAATTCAAGGCCAGAAAAACATCCATGGAGAAAACAGCAACTGAGCCCTCAGCTTTCCAAACCCACTGACTTGACAAGCATCCTGCAGTGCCCTGCGACAATGACCCTCCTGCATCTTTGTTCTTTGTCATACCAGGCTTCTAAGTGTGAGCCTGAGACTGTTTACTTCTTCTCTCCATTTCTCCAAGGGATATGATTCACACATTTTCAGATTTATTTGAGCAAAATGCAATAAATGTGCTCCTTCAATTTTAACTTCTGGAGTGTAGCCAGGGTTTTTAATGAATCTAGCCTGTGCAATTGAAGTGGCCCAGGATATCAAAAGCTCTGGGCACTGTTAAATTATACACATGGACATACACACACACATGCACATTTATCTCCCCGCACGTCCCCTTCCCTTGGGGCTCTCTGAGTCACATGCAACTGCAGGTTTTTCAGATTCAACTCTGGTTAAAATTAGTAAAAGCCTTTATTATTCAAGAAGAGGAAGGATTCATATCACAGCTGCCAAGAATGCCATATTTTTCTTGGATTTGCTGCATCGACATATTATAATTTAGCTTTATCTATTATTTTTTATTTCCTTAAAATATAGTAGAAAGGCTTGGTCCTGTCAACACTGAATTTTAATTACAATTTCATGAAGATCACTTTATTAATCTGTAGCTGGACCATCATTGGGTTTTTTTCTGTGCAACTGGCATTTCAACATTGTGCATTTAAAATGAAAACAAAATTAGGAAAATTAGTTAAAATATAGTAAATATGGCCCATGTAAATTCAACAGGAAGGTTTTGCCCAGATCCCAGGAGACAATGGACCAGAATTGCAATGACCCATGGGAATAGGCCTGCTCTGGTAGAAATACAGTGTCACTGCTGGAGCTCCACCTTTTCTAATGGGTACAAACTGAAGTGGAGGCATACTGCCAGGTCCACATGGGAAAATCAGAAGATGTCAGTTCTCCCATCACTCCATCTGTGCATAATTGGTTGAGCACTAGAATTCACAAGGAAAATTTTGTTTTAGAAGGATGATAAAGAGAATAAACAAAAGAGAGGAAATTAAAATTTATGTCAAGAAAATGGTTCCCAGAGCAACTATAAATGAGCCACATTGCATATATAGACAAAGGCATAAAAGTTAATACCATGTGCAGCAATACTATACTCTGTGTAAGTCCCCTTGGGACCGTGTTACATTTGCTATGGGACCCATCATTTTGAATGGTTTGACTTTTACGCTTCTGAAGCCTCAAACACAACATTGCACCAATGCCAGGTGGGAATAGGGTATTTGTTGTTTATTTGTTTGTTTACTTAAAAAGAGAAGGGACTGTTTGAACAGAATGAGAGAGAAATCATAATTTTTCTCCCACAGCATACTGGAGACGGAAGTTGAGGGCTTTGATCTCAGAGATATCTGAATAGTTGTTCCTCCTCATTGTTTCAGTACTCACAAAGTGAGATGGCAAGAGCATCTTGTTGCTACAGGGCAGCATCTGCTCAAAATATGTATTATAGTGCAGCATAAAGCACAAGGTTTTCCCGTAAGTAAATGTGGGAGTGAGAAGGGATCAGCTTAGCCATGTGAGTTCCAGTTCTGAAATACCTGGAAACTGCTTGGAAACATGCCTTTGGCTCGCTCTTCTATTTTTTGCAAGTGTTTATCCAGAGTTTGATTCGCCGCTCCCTCATGCAGTTGTTGACATCAGTAGCATGGGTGTAAAATGTCACCCTAGCAGAAGGCAGCCAGCATTCACCTTGCATTTGTATTCATGACTATACAAGAAAGAGGGCAGCAGCAGGTCAGGCCCACTGAGATCCACAGAGATTACTTTGTCAATATGAGATGTTTATGTTCTGATAGGGTATTTTATATTCCACTCTTAAAACTGTTCTGCAGCCTATTTGTTCTGGTTTCATGACAGGGCAGATTGGAACACAGGAACTGTTGTGGTTTTCCAGCCACTTTTTAAGGGAAATCATTGCATTCCCCCCTCCGTCTTTTTCCTTAAAATTTCCAAAATGTAAAGCATTTGGTTTAGGATCAGACGAGTTGCCAAGTCTGCTCACTCACTGGTGCAGGCACTTGTGCTTTCCCAAGCCACACAGGTACCATGCCTGGGAGGAAGTCTCCCTAGTTTCTGTCTCACACCAGTCCCAGGTTCTTGCCACAGCTGCTCCTTTCTTAGACCGAGGAACATACATGCATCCATCAAAAGGCCTCCTAAGGGCCCACATTTCATGATCCCATCTGTGATGGGTTGACATGGACCAGCTGCCTTGCACCCACCCATCTGCAATCTCATTGCCACTTTTCAACAGGGGCAGGGAAAAAGAAATTGAAAAAACTTGTGTGTTCAGGTAAAGGTAGCAATTGAGAAAAATTAACAGAAAAAAATTACTCTGGAAATCTGTGAAGATGATGTGATGACTATGTAAGATCTCCAGGGAAAATGTGAACTGCAGGACGGAACAAGTACTGCACATGGTTCACGGGCACTGGTGCTATGAAACCAGGGCTTGCACCCCTTCGCTGTTAGCACCACCTACTGACACCCTCATTTGCTGGGGACCTCTAAACTGTTCCATCCTGAGCATGCAAGGTAAGGGCGTCTCATAGAATCAACCTGGTTGGAAGAGACCTCAAAGATCATCACGTCCAACCCTACCGCCGTTACCAAACCATGGCACTAAGTGCCACATTCATTCTCATCTTGAAAACCTCCAAGGATGGCGAATCCACCACTTCCCTGGGCAGCCCATTCCAATGCCTAACTACTCTCTCTGTAAAAAATCTCTTCCTAATATCCAACCTAAACCTCACCTAGCTGACCTTGAGTCTGTGCCCTCTTGTCCTACTGCTGGTTGTCTGGGAGAAAAGACCAACCCCCACCTGACGACAACTTCCTTTCAGGTAGTTGTAGATGGCAATAAGGTCTCATGTAATCCTCCTCTTCTCCAGGCTGAACAATCCCAATTACTTTAGCCTCTCCTCATAGCACTTGTGCTCCAGTCCCTTCAACAGACCAGCCTCGCTTCTCTGGACTTCTCTGGACCCGCTCCAGAACCTCAATATCCTTCCAGAACTGAGGG
>NW_008669399.1:0-1403 GCF_000695815.1 Acanthisitta chloris
CAGCACCCCCTGATTCCCTTCAGCACCCCCTGGCCACCCCAGCACCCTCATACTCACATCAGGTTGAAGAGTCCTTCCAGATCTGCACCCCAGGTAAGGACTAATCCTGGCACATGGACCCCCTGCTCATCCCAGAAACATCCCACATCCATGGACATCCCACCCCCAGGGACATCCCACCCCAGGCTGGCATCAGGGCACCCAGGTCACACCTCTGGAGGTGGCACAGAGAGCTGGGAATGAGGAGGAGACCCCAATAAATGTGTTTGGTGGGTGAGGAGGGTCTGGTGTTACACTGCCTTGGGGGGTGCTCAGTAACTCAGTTTGACCCCTCCTCAATCCTCCAACACTGATGTCACTCCATGCTGCAGCCAACTGGGCTGTACTGGGGCTGCCAACAAGGCTACAGGCCTGGAGGGACCTGTTTGCACCCAAGGGACCCCCAGTAAGGTCCCACCCCCCATCCCAGTCCCCACAGGCGGTTGGATACTGAACGACTTGCAGACAACAGTCTCCAGGTCATAAAGGCAACTGCAAACCTCACGGGGGTCCGAGGTGAACCCTGAGAGCTGTGAGGAGCCAGGTGAGGGGGGCACAGGGCTGGCATTGTGCCTGTCCCCATCCCTGTCCCCCACTCACCCACGTGGCATCGTTGTTCACCACCACCAGCGCGAACTCGTGGCACTTGTCGATCTTGTGCTTCGTCCTGACAAACATCTCAATCATCTTCTGGGAGATGTTCAGAGCATTGGTCTTGGACCTGCCATGGGAGTTGGGAGGGGACAGAGCTCAGCAGGTCCCAGCAGTGCCCCAGGGACCCCTGAGCAGCCTCCAACACTCACCCGTTGAAGGATTCCAGTTTGGGCACAGCCATCTCCTCTGCTAGGTCCAGGCAGATGATCTGTGGGAGAGGAGACACAACTGAGCCCCCCCAGTCCCTGATCCTGCTGCATCCCCCCTGCACCCCTCCTGCATCCCTCCTGCATCCCTCTGTATCCCTCCTGCATCCCCCCTGCATCCCTACTGCATCCCTCTGGATCCCCTCGTGGATCCCCTCGTGGATCCCTTCAGCATCTTCTCTGCTAACTTCCCAGTATGCCCCCAGCACACTCAGCATCTTCCCCAGCATCCCCAGTGTCCCCTCAGCATCCTCTCCAGCACTCCCAGCATTCCCACAATGTTCTCCTTGCTAATTCCCCAGTATCCCTCCAGCATCCTCACTGATAACTCCCCAGTATCCTTCTCAGGACCACCAATATCTTCTCTGGTAACTCTCCAGTATTCCACCAGCATGCTCAGCATCTCCTCCAGCATCCCCAGTATCCCTCCAGCATCCTTCCTAACAACTCCCCAGCACTCCCAGTATCCCATTAGCATCCTCCCTGACAACTCTCCAGCCCCCC
>NW_008669400.1:0-717 GCF_000695815.1 Acanthisitta chloris
TCCATCATTCCAAGCTGTTTTTCCAGGGATGGATCTTGGGAGAGCTCTGAGTGAGGCATCACCCCCACAATTCCCAAAAAAACCCAACAAACACCCCCAAAAATCCACCCAAGGCTCAGATTTCCAACATTTTATTCCCAAAAGGCCACAAAAAGTTACAGGAGACAATTGGAATTAGGGGGGGAAAGGCCAAAAAAAATGGGATTAATTAAATTGGTGGATAAATTGAGGTTTTAATGGCTTTTTGTGGGTTTTTCTTCCCTGTTTTTCAGCCTCTCCCGGAGTGTTTCTTGGGAGAAATTTTTGGAGTGGGATCTGAAGGATTTTGGGGTGGGATCTGAAGGATTTTTGGGTGGGATCTGAAGGATTTTTGGGGTGGGATCTGAAGGATTTTTGGGTGGGATCTGAAGGATTTTTGGGGTGGGATCTGAAGGATTTTTGGGTGGGATCTGAAGGATTTTTGGGGTGGGATCTGAAGGATTTTTGGGTGGGATCTGAAGGATTTTTGGGGTGGGATCTGAAGGATTTTTGGGTGGGATCTGAAGGATTTTTGGGGTGGGATCTGAAGGATTTTTGGGTGGGATCTGAAGGATTTTTGGGGTGGGATCTGAAGGATTTTTGGGTGGGATCTGAAGGATTTTTGGGGTGGGATCTGAAGGATTTTTGGGTGGGAGCAAAGGATTTTTGGACTGGGATCTGAAGGATTTTGGGGTGGGA
>NW_008669401.1:0-1521 GCF_000695815.1 Acanthisitta chloris
TCAGCTCTTCAGCTCTGAGCCTGACTTGGAGCCCCCAAACCCATCCCTGGGTCCCTGTTCCGACCCCAGCCCAGCGCCGTCCCCGGGGCCTGTTTTCACCCCAGATCCAATCCAGCCAGAGCAGAGTGAGACACGAGGGCAGACGTTGGGAGCTAAAACTGTAACTCACTTTATTAGCATCGCAGAGAGCGAGAGAAAAGGGGGAAAGGAGGAAATAGGCCAAAGGCATTGTAAAGCACAAAGGACAGTCACCCCACGGATCCCGCTGTGCCCCAGTGACCGCCCGCTCCCGCGGGGGTGACCTCCCTCCGGGGTGGAGCCCACAGCGCTGGAACCTCGGGAACACAGGGAACACCAAGCCCTGGCCAGCTCCGGGAGTACCTGTCGGGAGGTGCAGTGGGAATTCTCCCAGTCCCAAGGATCCCTCTGTTCCTCCAAGCCCTGCACCCACCCACAGTGGTTTCCAGCTCCTTGATCCCAAAGGGAAACCCTGGGAGCTCCTCAGGGCAAGCAAAGGGCTCCTCTGCTCTTCCCTTCCGGGAATTAGTGCCCTGGGAGCCTAGTCCTTACATTCCAGCTGTCGCAAGGTCTTTCCCAGGAAAACATGTAAATTCCCTCATGGTCCAAAGCACTGCCAGCAGGATTGGACACACCTGGCCAAGGTGTCCATCGGGGGATTTCCAGTTGGATACCTGCAGATTCCATTGTCCAGAAACCTTTTGGCACCCCTTCCTTAAGTGTTTTCCCGTTGGAAGAGTCAATTAGTCCTTCTAATGCCCATTAGCATTCCCTAACCACCTCCATCCCTTCCATATCCACCTGCAATCCAGAGCCCATGGGCAGTGGGGCCTGGGACAGGGATCAGCACTGCTGCTTCCCAAAGGAAACCTTTGGAGAACTCAGAGGGCAATACCCTGCACTAATGGAACAACGTTTGTTCCACAGGGAGAGGGGAAGGGAGGGCACGGGGGAGCGAACACATCTCTCCAGAGGGCACTGAAACATGCCAAGGGAAGCAGAACACGAGGCCACGCTAAGCAGCGGTAACACACCCCCTGGTCTTTGCCCGTGCCAGAGAAACAGGAGAGTCGTGCTGGGCTCGCAAACAAAATTGTTTATGTTACATTATCGCACATTTCACTTGTTATCCCTGGAGAAACTGATACATTTGATCTCTCTGCACTGTTTCTTTGCTAAAACACAACACAGTTATTTGGCAGATAATGACATGTGTCAATACCACAATGGATATTGCAATACAAGAGTCAAAAGCAGAAGAGGAGAAACAACAAGACTCAGAAGTACATGGGAAGTTCGATCAATACGTGCAACGTTTTTTCTCCCCTTAAAAGAACACCTGAGCAGAATCCTTCCTACAACATTTTCTCATCTTCTCAGAATTGTGCATTCTGATGCAAGCATCTTCTTTTTTCTTTCTGTTGCCGTGGTTGATGTTAATTTTGTATTTTGAAAACTTAAACTATGGGATCAGACTGTCCTTCCTGCTATGGAAGAGATGAT
>NW_008669402.1:0-780 GCF_000695815.1 Acanthisitta chloris
GTGTGTGTGTGATGTGTGTCTGTGTGTGATGTGTGGGTGCCACACATGACGTGTGTGTGACGTGTGACACATGGCTGTGGTGTGACACGTGTGACATGTAGGTGTGATATGTGTTGTGGATGTGTGTTTCATGTGGGTGCAATTCGTGTGTGATGTGTGGGTGCCACCTGTGTGTAGAATGTGTCTGATGTATGTGACATGTGTGTGATGTGTGACACGCGTGTGGGGTGACACATGGGTGTGGTGTGGCATGCATGTAACATGTGGGCATGGTGCAACATGTGACAGTGGTGTGACGTGTGTTACACGTGTGACAGGTGGGACATGTGGGTGTGTTGGGCCATGGGTGTGTTGTGTGTGACACGTATGTGATGTGTATGGTGTTACGTATGTGATGGGGCACGTGTGTGTGGTGTGACACGCATGGATGTGTGTGATGTGTGTGTGGTGGGACGTGTGTGTGATGTTTGACGTGTGATGCATATGTGGTGTTTGATGTGGGTGGGACATGTGTGTGATGTTTGATGTGGTTGTGATGTGTGTGTGCTGTTTGACACGTGACGTGTGTGACATGTGTATGACACACGTGGATGGGAACCTCAGTGCCAGGCCAGGGCTGTTGGCTCTCATGGAATCCCAGAATGGTTTGAGTTGAAAAATCCCCCTGAGCCTCCCAAGTTCAACCATTCCAAGGCCACCACTGACCTGTCCCCAAGGTTGGACAACCCCTCTGAGTCCACCAAGTCCAACTGCTCCCCCAGCACAGCCACGGCCACCACT
>NW_008669403.1:0-502 GCF_000695815.1 Acanthisitta chloris
AGTCCTCCATCATAAATTTTGAGAGATGGACACTGAATATTTCTCCTGGGAGTCCTGAGAGGAGATAATTTGGGCAACTTTCTTAAATTTAAATCCTTTTAAGAAGTTGACAGTTCTATAAAAGTGTAATTTAGTTTTGTTTAAATACAGTATAACTTACAAGCTTCATTCATAATCTGCAGAGGTGGGACTGGAACAGACTAAGAAAAAATGTAGAAGCAACCACAGTTTTTGTAAATGTAGAATGACTTCATCCCTGCAAGGTCACATCTGGACCATCCTATCCAAACTTCTGACTTCCATGCATCCAATTAAGCTTTGAAACGAACAAACAGATACATTACGAGGGGAAGCAAACACTATTGAGTTCCAAAGCACATTATATTTTACTTTTGGAAACTGTTAGACTAAAATATTGGATGATAAAAGCCAATAAAGAAGAAGGAAAGAAGTCCCACTTTGATTATCACGTTTCCCAAGAACTTCATTAACTTACCCCATT
>NW_008669404.1:0-5450 GCF_000695815.1 Acanthisitta chloris
CGGGACGGAGCATCCCGACACCCGCGGGACGGAGCATCCCGACACCCACTCCCGACACCCGGCACGGAGCCCCATGCCCCGCGAGCCCGCGCGGTGCCGATGCCGCCGCTCGGTCCGTCCCTCCCGCCCAGCGCCAGTGCAGCAGGAGCGAGCGGAGGTCATTACAAACACGCTTAGTATTTTTCACGCCTTAAAGCTTCACGCTGCAGTTTATTGAAGCGATGCGATGTGCACAGCGCCCGCCCCGCAGAGCTGTCCCCGCGCGGCCGGGCAGGCACACACCCCCCGCAGCTCCCCTGCCGTGGCACTAGTCTGCTACAGTCTCATGTCACAAAGGCCTAAATGGATGAACTGATCGATTGATTATATTGCCAACCCTTTTTTTTTTAAAGTAATTTGGCAAGCTTGCTAGCACAAGAATAGGAATTGTAACTTTCATGGATATACAGGTAAAACCCAACCAAAACAAAGATATTCTAGAACAATCAAAAAATCTATTCAAATTATTTCATATTGAGCTTTTAGTGCTACTGCAATCTAATTCTAAACACCCCACAATTACAAGTCAAGTCCATAAGCAGATGTCAGCTCTTGCTATATCCCAAAACAAGAGAAGAACATATTTAACATCATATAAAACATGGTGTTCTACGTACTGCCACTGTAACTCAGGCAAATAAATTATCCTCCCTCTCCCAAAAAAAGTAATGAATGACATATTTAGGTAAGTTACCTTTAAATTTAAATTCAGGAATACAAATATGAAGTAAATGATTCAATATTCATGTTAGTTTGCATTTCTTTTGGTGTCTGTCAAGCCATCCAAGTTCCATCACAGCACAGAATTTGGTAACCTGTTGAACATTTTTCATAGAAAAATGGGGGCACAAGGGAAGGGCTGCAACCCTTGGGGGAGATCTGGGGGGTAGGGTCAGAGAAACACCCCAAACCACCCCCCACCCCCCAAGGGACACAGGGCTCTGGGAGGGCCCTAACCCCCCCCAAGGAACACAGGGGTCTGGGGGGCACTGGGAAATGTCCACAGAGGAAACGAAATGGATTTCAACCTAGTGATCCACTCTTTTATTTTACCTTAGTTGAAGGCAAACCAAGTACAGATACTGTACATTAAAATATAAGCACACAGAACAAACAGTTGTTCTTCATTCTACCTCAAAGGCTCAGATCTCCACACTGTTGGATTCAGAGCCCTTTCTAGGCAACAGCTCCTCTCTGAAACACACTGCACCCACATTTAAATATAAAGAGATCCATCTGCAGGTCCCACATAGCCAACACCTATTAGCAGCACATCAATGAGTGTCCATATTCCGAGTCCACCAAAGCTGAAGAGTTTTCCCAGACCTTCCCGCCACTGGCCCAAGTAGAATCGATCGGCACCAAATCCACCCAGGGTGATGCTATAAGGATAGAGTTCATTGTTATTATTTTGAGAGAACTCAGCTTGGGGATCCACACACACTGCTTTCTGACACACCTACAAATCAGTGAGACTTTTGCTCTGCATCATTCAAGAAACTACCCATTTTTGTACAAAAAGAAACAAGTTACTTTATCAAGTAAGAAAGCTCTTGATCACATAACACTATTTCTTAGCTATTTAAGACTATCCACACACAGTTTTTCATTCATGACAAGCAATAAACCCCAAAACTCTCAGATTTATAAATATGTCTTGACTCCTCTAAGCTAGCAGAAGTTAAAAAAAAGAAACAAACAAAAAACAAGCTATAGAAAAGACCCAAATGCCACATTCAGTCCCACACACAAGTCAGGCAACAGGAAGTTTCTGCAGCTGGTGGCAGAGAGAACAACTCTTGCTCTAAAGGGAAGTGTGTTAGATTGCTGTCTTAATCACAGCCTTATTGTGTATTTGGCTCATTACCTAGTTTATCATATTAACCACTTCAGGAATACTAAAATTTACTGAAAAAGGTCTCACCACCAGAAGAACTTCAGTTACTTTCAAATCATTATTGTGGTGCTCTCTTCAGCTACTTTCAAATCATTATTGTGGTGCTCTAATAGCTTATTTCAAAAATAACCTCAGTTAATAACCTCAGTTAATAACCTATTACATAACCTCAGTTTCAATACTGCTTCCCTGGTCTCTTCCCTAGTAATTGGAAATGCAAGAAACTTGGCCTTGAGGCACTTTAGCTGTTGCAGCTGGGAATGAAGCTGTACCAAACATACACAAACTACAGCCAGCTCAGTGACAGCTACCAAATTCAGAAACAGCTGCATTCACTTCAGATGCCAACTAGTAATTTGGGCAATTTTCAGCCCTAATTATTTTAAAAATATTAAATATTAAAATATTATCCTATGCCCCCACAATCCTACCTAAACTCTGAAATACTGTTTATTCTGTACACCAATAAAAAATCCCAAGTAGAAGCTCACACAGACTGAAGATTTTACAGACAACTGATCTATTCTAGCTTGACATTGTCTAATAGCTCTTTTGTACCTTAGTGCCAAGGCAGTAGACCACTTATAACCTCCAGTCCAGTTGCAGTAGAGCATCTTAGGAAAGACACGGTTACCTAAACATTCGGAAACATCAAAACCTTGATTTAATAAACAAAGACCACATGATGAGTAAGAGAATGACAAGCAAGAGGATACTGTAGTTCTCTAAAAGGAGTCTAAAAGGGCTGGCACTAACTGAGAAAATCACTGTCAACACAAAAGCTCATATATATCCTTCTGCCAGTCCTGATCCCACATCAGACAACACACAAAGTCACTGAACAAACAGGAAAATTAAACTAGTTGGGTAGAACAAGCATAAATGTTTTAAATTAACCTACTGAGACATTGGTATCGATTCTATTAGTGGTGTCCAAATAAGTTTAACTCACAGAAGCTGGTAAAAATAAACAGAACTGTTTTCTTTTGTGTGACAGCACACAACAGTATAATAAGGCAATGTTTGCAGTTAGATGTCACTGTTACGCTCAAAAATGAAAATGCAACTATATAAAAATCCAAGAATTAATCAAGGTGCAGACTGTTACTGCAAGGGATGTAAACAATCACTGTAGTTACCCATCATGAAATACATTGAGAAATGCTTTAGAAGAAGCTGCTTTACAGACTCTGGCTTAGCCCCCCTTACCTAGGCAGTGGATGTGATCCCGGACGGTGCACGTGGCATTGTATCGCTGGCGAGGACAAGAAACTGTCATGCAGCTGGTGGAATTGGTACAGACATAATCACTTGTGGCCAGCTGCCAGCAAAACTGGCACGTCATGTTAATTGTGAAGTTCTCCTGCTCCTGGTTATTCTCATCCTGTAACAGGACAGCATTATTACTGTATATAGGAATCCAATGGCATTCCATGGGTAGACATTTTGGGTGAAATAATAATTACTGTTTGCTACTTCTACATAGTCAAGTACAATAGAAAAACCAACATGAGAAAAATGACAGGGTTATTAAAGTGAAGTTTAATGTTGCTGATTCCTCCAACCTCAGGCTACTGCCAAAAGCAGGACTCATTCAGTCCCACCTGCGAGGTCAGTTTGTAACTCTGACAAATATTTAGCCTCCCCACCCTCAAAATGGTTGGACTCATGGCATGGCCAGGGAATGAAAAGATCCAAAGTGAGAAAAGCAAACCAGAGCAGGGCAGGCCTGTCTCTGCTGCAATAACCTACCCTGAGGGATCAAACATATCACACAACTGCAAACCTGCCTTTGTAAGAACCTGGAAATCTGTATTTTAAGACAAGATGCCACAGTTGAATTACTTAAATGTGGGGTTAAAGGTAGCAGGCAGGTTACTTACCACACAATGAACATGTGGCTTGACCTTGCAATCAAAGGTGGCTGGCTTCCCATACACACAGGAATAGTTTGTGTTGCATGTCATGCAGTCTGGTGGCAATCTACTGCAAAGCCCATTGCTGGGACATTTAGCCAGGTAAGGTGGAATCTCTGTGCTTTCTGAAAGGGGAAATAAGGAATCAAGAAACCAAATAAAAGAAGCTAAATAGTCTAAAGTATATATACACTTTTTTTAACACGTATACGTACACAAACACATGCACTGACACAGTATAAAGGGCTTTCCTCACTATACACTGAGCAGCATTTCCAGCCTGTGCTGTGGGAGCTGCTGTTAGCCAGGGGAGGTAGAGAGCAGAGCAGGGCACCTGGCAAGGGGCTCTCTTGCTGGTGCTCTGTGGAGGACAGCACAGTAACACCTCAGCACAGCAGCAGAACAGAGCTTACAGGGATTAGTGCCGCCTCAGCCAGCAATTCTCAGCAGTAATCACTTTAGGTACAGCAGCAGGGTGACACATGTAACCTACTTTTAGTTCAGTTCTACTTAAGTGTGCAGCTAGCTCAGCCATTTGCTGTTCGTATGTGTCCAGAATCACCTCTTAAACTGCTAGCAAGAAGAGTGTTTCAGTCAGTCCTCTGTATGTGTCCTGAATCACCTCTTAAACTGCCAGCAAGAAGAGTGTTTCAGTCAGTCCTCATGTATCCCTCAGTGAGCCACAAAGCTCTGCTGATGTTGGCTAGGGAATGGGAACAAGAACTTCCACCATCCTCACAAGGCATAAACCACATGAACCACAATGCAAGTTTAACTAGCCATTTTCTAGCTGTATGATCTTGTATGGACCAGTTGTCTAACTGGATAAAAGAAACTAATCATTATGATCATTGGAGTGTAATTCATAATGTGCTAAGCTACAATGCCTCTTAGCACTGTGAAAGCATGTACAGGTTTCTAAGACAAAATTCAAGACCTTTGGGACTCAGGAAAGGGCCCACAGATGACAAACAAAAGAAACAACATAATAGCATACCTGCTGCTTTAAAATAGGGAGCATCTGTGCTTGTTGAAGTTAGGCTTTTTGCCAGTGTAGACTGCGGCTGTGAAAGCTTCGTTGTCATCAAAGACCCCACTGCAAGGAAAAACCATGGACAGAGTGAGATTTCTAGAATAAAGTTCATCTTCAGCACCCTCATGAAAACACAAATGGAAAGCATCATGAGATTAGAAGAATTTCTTTTCCTGTCCTGCAATGTTTATCTTAAACATCATAACGAGCGTGAGAGTTGTTCCTTTTAGACAAAGCACTACGTTTATTTCCATTTAGTCTTACTGATCGATGAGAATTAAAAGCACTGCAGGGAATGCAGATTGTACACAGCGTTTGCCACTGCACATCACCACGTAATGAAGTGATGCAGCCAATTTTTTGACAGAAAGCTGGAACAGAAGAACAGCCTGGAAACCACATCTGTCCCTGAGGAGAACCCAGAGCCCCTGGGGCCGTGCTGCGCGGGGCTGTGCACACAGGGCGAACGGGTGTGCCGCACCCCCGGCCCCTCGGCAGGGAGGCTTTGAGCCACACACGCCAGGGACACAGCAGGAACCAGAGGTGCCAGCCGGGAGCAGCCGCC
>NW_008669405.1:0-233 GCF_000695815.1 Acanthisitta chloris
CGGGCACGGGAGGTCCTGCGCGCTCCTGCCTCGCTGGGCACGCGTGGGTTTCCGACAAGCCCCGGGGGAGGTGAAGGGAGGGCGCTGCGGGGTTGGCGAGCGCCGGGGCTGTTTGTCCCCCGGTCTTGGGGAGAGCGAACAACCCGCCTTTCAGTGCGTGATTTACGCCTGTCTGTAGTGGCGTCGGGAGAATCGTGCGATTCGGAAGTGAGTGCACGTCTAGTACAAATATA
>NW_008669405.1:329-1750 GCF_000695815.1 Acanthisitta chloris
TGCATATTTCTTCTGTGATGAAATTAATTCTATCTACAAGACGAGGAAAGTTCTTCCCCAGGTTCTTCTATGCAGAGACCATATGTGGAGGGGAAGGAAAAGCATTAATTTTTACTTTTTTTTTTGGTTTTGGTGACAGACCCCCTTGTCCCACCACCAAAAAAAAAAAGCCGCTGGTGTTTTCATCAAGCTATTTGTGTGTCACTTTGCCCCACCCCGATGGTAAAGTCCCTTTTGCCCTAATCCATAGTCTGATCACACTCTCGGCCCTTAATGGGGGTTTCAAAGCACTTTGAAAGAAGGGGAGGTGGTTGGTGTGTGTGCGGTGGGAATGGGGGTGGGGGTGCCTTGCACAGGCTCCGGCCACAAAACAGAAATTGACGGGCAGAGGTCTTCTTCCCTTCAGGCTTCGCCTTTCCCCAGCCAGCGGGCCACGGGGTTTTTCCACAGCACGCAAGAAGCCCCTCGCGTTTTAAACTTCCCCAAATGTGCGGAACGCGAAACCCGTCCCCCTCTGGCCCTTTTGCCAATCCCAGCTAGCAAAAGTTAGCAATCCTGCCACTTGAGCTCGGCGAGAGTGGACTTTGGCTTTTAGAAGTGGGGAATCGTGTTATCACACACATGTACACACAAAAAGGCAAATCTGCTTCTCTGCTCTTGGCGGATGGAAAAGGGAGAAGTACTAGGTCAGAGAGGGAGAGACGTGCCTTCCCGTAAGGATTTTCAGGCAGATGTGCTGGTGCTTTGCATCCTGTCCTGTTAGCGGATCGATCAAGGGCAGAAAAAGGGGGAATCTCGCGGCTCGGCACGATGTCCCACTGAAAATGCCTCCTGAGTCCCTCCGGGCTGGGGCGGAGAGGGGCGGGCTGAAGGTCAGGCAGTTTGCAGAATATGTGTAAAATAAGAAGAGCTTTTCCAGCGGCTGGCTTTGTGAAGTTGAATGGGTGCTTAGGGCAAGGCGAGAGGGGGTAATCTGCCTTTTGCCCAGCTGTCCCGGAGGCGTTGTCTGCACCGTCTGCAGGGCGCCTGGCACTACCCGGGAGGGGAAGCTCCTTTAGCATCTCCAGGGGGAGGGCAGGGGGAAGAGTTAAAAGGAAGCATGGGTTTGACTTTCCTGATAAGGCGGCTGCAGCAGCCCCCTCCCACCTCCCAGCCCAGAGGATGTCTCCTGGTTATCTCCAGGTTGTCTGCACTCTCCGGCGGGCTATGGGCCGTCGCCTCCCACCTGCTGTGCGCCCCCCGCCCGGGATGGAGCCGGAGGTGGGGAGGGGAGCGGAGACCGGAGGCTGCTGCTCCAGCTCCCACCTTGGCGTCTGAGGGGGGCTCCGCCACCGAGTCCAGGGTCGTCTGAAGCGCCTGCAGGTCAGGGTCAGCTTTGCTTTTGCAATGGGTTGTCATTTCTGGAGAGGCAGGGGGTGATC
>NW_008669405.1:1771-8792 GCF_000695815.1 Acanthisitta chloris
GCTGGCGGAAAGCTGGACGTGGAGGGCAGATAGGGCTGCCAGTTCCTCTCAAGGATGAGGAAAGTATTTTATTTTCTATTATTTTTTTATTTCCAGATAGTTTCAGATGAGGGAAACGTCTACTTAGGCTGCTGGTTGAAACTTTTGATATGGCAAAGGTTTTAATTGAAGAAAACATAAGCAATGCTTCAAGCCAAGTTTGTGAGACGTTTTTGTGGGGGACGGACACCATGACATGCATCTCGTGTCCAAAACCAGGATTTAGCAATATTTAAAATAGATGGTCACTCTTAAAAGTCAGAAGTTTTTTTTAATTTTTATTTTGATTTTAAGAAAAATCACTTGAAGGAAGGAAGCCAGGACTTAAAAGGTTAAATGTTTTGCACTGCTGTTAGAATAAAGACAGTGTCTTGAGATATTCATTGTTAAACTGTTTGGCTATATTTTATTGCGCTGCGGTACAGTATTATTGTTGGTAACTGATGTGTACAGAGTAACACTATGGTGCTCTTTCTAGGTATAATTGAAGACATTGTGTGGTCCTTGTAAGAAGCGTGGTTCCTGCTTGGGTTTTAATTGTAAAATACTGTTCTGGATTTTTGTATAGGTAATTGGATTTTGGAACCACTTCAAGATATGATAAAGGCAAAACAAATATTAACTAATTTAGAGGGCTGTACTTGAAACTTGTGCATCTTTGAGTGTGGAAGTTATTTGCAACTTCTCATCTTCTGTGTCTTACTGAGTTTTTATTTAAATTCTTAAGTATGTGTTTCTGCTTTGTAGTTAATGATCCTTTAAAGTTTTATTCACAATCAAGTAGACTTCTTGGATGCTGGCATTCTTTGATTATATTTTACATGACTCTGTCCCACAAGCCACTCTTAGTAATATTTGCAATTTGAAATGTAGTCTATGGAATTTTTTACACGTTTTAAAAAAAGAAAACCCCAACTGTGTTAGCACTGCTCTTGTAGTATTGAGCCTTAAAATAACAATCACAGTGGTGTACACAAGTATGACACACTAAAATACTGGAGAAAGATATTTTTACTTGTACTGTGAAGTTTTTGGTAGCACTAACTCATTTAATGTCTAACCTCAAACATTTTATTGCTATTTAGTGTTTTTCTTGGGACCATTGGTATTAAACTAAAATTTCCTATTTACATCATGTAAAGTTTAATGTGTAAAGAGACTAGCCTACCAAAATATTATCCAGTTTTAAAGAAAATTGGAGAATTACATGTCTGTCATCAGCAGGTCACATTACACTTGCTGAATACTTGCAGGCTTTTTTTAAAAAAATATAAGTTATTCAGTAGCCTGATGTGAAAAGAAGTGTCACTTCAAGTGGCTGAAATGTAATCACTTTAAAGGCCGTGATCTAACCAGAAGATGGCCTGGGAAGCCTCAGTTAGCAGGCGCAATCCCTAGGCTTTCTACAGCTGCAAGTCAAGCTGCATGGTCCTAGCAAAGGATCCCTTTAAGCTCTCCACAAGAGCAGGCAGAACAGGCCAAGGGAAATGCATTCAGGAGACCAGCACCCGTGCTCTGCCCCAGATGTGAATCCTCATTTTAATGGCTGATGCATTACTTGATTGTGTGTGGTGCTGTGGGGTCCTGCAGGCTTGAAAGGCTGCTGGAGAGACCATGAGATATGTTGCAATAGTGAATCCTCTCTTTGTTGCTCCAGGATTTCAGATGTGTTCTAAGCCTGCTGGGGTGAGCACGCTTCCGGGCACTGATGGAGACGAGAGCTCAGCACGGCAGCGGGTCACAGCCCTTACTACAGGCTCGGCGTGACAGCGGGAGACCGCACGGGGAGCCCGACCTGCGGGATGTCCTGATGCAGCAGGTTCATGTCTTGTCGCTGGACCAGATCAGAGCTATCCGAAACACGAATGAATACACAGAGGGACCTACAGTGGCTCCACGACCAGGGATCAAGTCTCTTCCTCGGCCAGCAACCCAACCCAAAAATGAAAGGCCCCATGGCTTGCCTGAGCATCGTCATTTTAGCCGGATTCAGCACACGCAAACACATACGTCTCCTCGGGTGCCTCTGTCCCGATCCATCAGCACAGTCAGCACTGGTTCGCGGAGCAGTACAAGGACAAGTACGAGCAGTAATTCATCTGAACAAAGACTTCTAGGATCATCTTTGGGGCCGGTTGCCGATGGGATAGTCCGAATGCAGCCCAAGTCTGAGCTCAAGTCAAGTGAGCTGAAGCCACTGAGCAAAGAAGACTTGGGAGCGCACAGCTACAGGTGTGAGGACTGTGGAAAGTGTAAGTGTAAGGAGTGCACTTATCCGAGGACCCTTCCCTCGTGTTGGATCTGTGACAAGCAGTGTCTTTGCTCAGCCCAGAACGTGGTTGATTATGGGACTTGTGTTTGCTGCGTGAAGGGCCTCTTCTATCACTGCTCTAACGATGATGAGGACAACTGTGCTGACAACCCCTGCTCCTGCAGTCAGTCACATTGCTGCACTAGGTGGTCTGCCATGGGTGTGGTATCCCTCTTTCTGCCTTGCTTGTGGTGTTACCTACCAGCCAAGGGTTGCCTTAAGTTGTGCCAGGGCTGTTACGACCGGGTAAATCGGCCTGGGTGCCGCTGTAAACACTCCAACACCGTTTGCTGCAAAGTTCCCAGCGTCCCCCCGAGGAACTTTGAAAAGCCAACGTAGCATCACTTGTCAGAAATACTAAAGTAACAAGGATTATTATTTTAACATACATATGCAACCAACTAAGCAGCTATGGTCTTGGCACTGTAGTAGAAGGGTTGGGGATGTACTTTGCTGTTTGCAGTGAAATGCTTTTCTGTGTGTGTGCCATCTTAACTGATACGCTTGTTAGAATCCAGCTAGTGGCATACAGAACAAAAAAAGGGATGCAGTACATTGTGACCCACATATTGCATAAGCTAAAGCAACACAGACACTCCTAGGCAACTCTATTGTTTGTGAATAGTACTTGCAAAATTTGTAAATTAGCAAATGACTCCTTTTTTTTTCATTGTTTTCTGCCAGAGATAATGTGCTATATTTTTGTATATACAATAATATTTTCAACTGTGAAAAGTAAGTGGTGTCATAAGACATGGCACAGTCACAAAATATTATACTAATATGTTGTACATTCGGAAGAATGTGAATCAATCAGTATGTTTTTAGATTGTATTTTGTCTTACGGAAACCTTCTATTACAAGACTTTGATTTCCCTTTGGACTTCATGTATATTGTACAGTTACAGTAAAATTCAGCCTTTATTTTCTAATTTTTTCAACATATTGTTTAGTGTAAAGAATATTTATTTGAAGTTTTATTATTTTATAAAAAGAAATATTTATTTTAAGAGGCATCTTACAAATGTCACCCCTTTTTATGAGGACGTCATAGTTGCTGCAGATAAGGGGTGAACGATGCATATGTTCACTATAAAATAGAAAATATATTAACGTTTGAAATTAAACTGGGCTGCTTGTCATTTTTTACCCCCCATTTATTGTTTTGAGTTGGGAGAACTGATGCTTCTAATTGCAAACTTCATAGTACTCTAGTCACAGTGAACCTAATACGAAAATGAAAATAGATTTTTAAGTGTATTCTTTTGTTGTTGTTTACTACTTCACTTCAAAATAATGCAGGATTTTTACTCCCTTCCTTTCCACAAAAGTCCCCTATACTGTTCCTGCATCAGAAAAGGAAAATGAACATAGGAAAATGTATTAATTCATTCCAGACTAGGACTAATAGGCACTGAAAGCTTGACCTGTTCTATAAGTGATGAGCTTTTGTGCTTCAAATAGGAAATAAATAATCATTCACAAAAAATGTTAGGCTTGCACAGCTTTACTCAGAGAGAGAGAGGAGAAAAAAAAAGATCATTAAAACAGTCAGTGCAAAAAGCTTACAGGATTATTTGTTAAAGGTAGAAGAGTATGCCACAGGGAATGAGAGATCTGAATGTAGTCCAGCCTCATGTCAAACATTTGCCTCACTTGTAAGAGGAAAGTTGCTTGATTTGTCATTTGTGGCAGTTACCTTCCAGTGAGGTCAAAATCCTTTTGCTGCCAAGTTTCCCACCGGAAGCCTAGAGAATGATTTACCTTTCTTTATTAACAAACTATCGTTTCCTGTTCTGAGCATGTCTCTCCAAGTTTAGAGGTCTTAATGTTCAATTTTATTTATACATTTCTTAAGCTAGCATTTAAGAATAGTCGTAAGTATTTTTAAGCTGACACTTAGAAAAGTCTCCCCGCGTTTTGTCAACCCTCTCCAAGAAAAACAAGTTATTACTAATAAATTAAAAACTCACTAAAAGTTGAAAATCAGAGCATTGAGTAAATATTCCTTCTTTTTGCCTCTTAATTTTGATCTCTGATCTGGTGTTTGGGCATAGGTCTGTATTGCTCAAAAAATCTTACACTGTGTGTTTGTGTGTATTGGTTATCAATCACCAAGTGAAATTAAAAGTGCTAGTCCTGACTGGTTCGCAAAACAAAAATAGCTGATATGTGAAACTTGTTCTCTTTCTCCTTTTTTTTTTTTTACTTACCTCTCTGGTGAAAAATGTAAGCTGTTTTTCTTTCCTTTGTGCACCAGTTGGCTGGATGCTTTGGTATACAAACAGCATATATTTAGCTTTCCAATTGGAATTTACCAGAAGGAAGATGGTTTATGTTACATGAGTAATTTGTCCGTATTTAAAGTGCATCAGTATATGGTGACTGAGTATTGCATATATGTGGTTGTACTTTTTTTATGAAATTTTGTTCATGAAAGGGTTGGTAACCATCATGTGTTTCCATTAACTGAATGTAATTCTTCAACTAGTTTAGGTGCTTATGCCTAAACTGTCCTGGATTAGTCTCTCTGGGAATAGTGAGGTAGTCCCAGTTAATTGGGAGAATCTTGGACCTTTCAGCTCTATGTTGGAAACCCCAAACTGCACTGATTTCAGTAGACTGCAAATCCAGTGTTTTCACTGTATGGGTGAACTTGTCAAAGTTGAAGGTGAACCCTGTCTTTTCAGTGATTTATGTTTCAGTTGAGGAAGATAACTCTTAAGGAAAGCTGAAGGTAAAACTGGAAAACTGCAGTGTAGCTGAGCAGTGTAACAGCCAAAGAAGGTGCAGCTCAGAAGTCCTGTTAGCTAAAGTCCCGTACTAAAATTGCAGGTACTAAAGTCCCGTACTAAAATTTGCACTCTAGTAAGTACTCTGACTGCCTATTAGGTTCTGAGGGTAAAGCAAAAGCATATTCGTGTTGATAGTGAAATTTGAAGATGGTCTTAACATTAAACACTGGTTGGCATCTTCCACTTGGTTCTTAATGAAGATAAATAGTAGATCTTCTCCCACCCCAGGTGAGCTCATTACCAGTGAATTGGGTTGCCTGTATGAATCTTGGGAATGGGGATGTAGGGGAGGATGGCACTGGGCACTGCCGGTTGGGCTATCTGGCACTGGGGTCTAGGCTTCAGTTAGTATGAATTGGTGTGTGTACAAACTGGACTCTTAAAAGCTGGCTTGTGTATGTTAGTTAACATCCTGATATTACACTTAATTAGATAAGGTTTAGTATTCTAAATAAAACCAAAATCTTGCCTCAAACAGATTAGATTGTTTTAATAAGAATTAAGAGGGCTTTTCAAGTGGATTGAGATAATGTTATTAAAGCATGCCTACTTTGTCCTTTGAGATAGGAAAGTGGAGGTCCAAGTCAGGAAAGTTTTGCATACACAGGTTTTGAGGATAACTGTGAAAGTCATGGTAGATATACAGCACATAGGACATAGATTTCAGACCACTATTAAGTCATGAGAGAGAACAAAACCCTTATTATTGCTCCATTTGTTGTGTTGCTTTAGAGTTTTGATCTGTTAACCTCCTATAAATGCTGATGTCACTGTAACGTTTGTTTAAAGTTAGAAATTTGCAGGATTGGATTGACAGTTGACTATAGTAACAATGGAAACAAATAGCATTTTTTCAAATTATTTTTCCATATGATAAAATAAATACATCAAATTCACTTGTACAGAAATTTAGAAATTCCTGTATTTATATCCTCAAGATTTTTTTTTATTTTGCTCTTTAATGGTTTGAAACTTGATTATAATTTCTTTTTTGAGACTAAAAAAGATGGATTCAAGTTCAGAGTAAATAGTGCTTTAAATGGAAATAAAAAATGGATTTGAGATGATATTCAGGTGAGTATTTACATATTCAACAGATTTACAAAATCAGTCTTCAAAAGCTGAAATTCTACAAATGCATAAGTGCAGTAGTTAAGTGGTCATGATGATTAATGCAATAGGTTTTTACACTTTCTTACCAAATTCTCAGCACGTGTGAGGTAGAAGTGACTCGACAGTAGCAAAGTAGTGATCACTTATGCACTGTGTGTAACTTGCCTTTCATTTTTATTTTCTTTACACGTACAATCTTATCTGTATTACCTTTTTCACTCTCAGCAAAGTACAAAATCATTTCTGTGATGAGTGAAATCTTAGGGCTTATTCTCAGGTGGCAGGAAGAGAACCGAACACATTTCTGTACTACAGTGGAACATTCAATTATTTTTAGGAACTAATGGTTGTAGGAGATGGATTTGAACAGTCTGTCTCATCTCAGATGTTCCTAGATGGGTGCAGGTACAGCAAGTAATAAGGATTTCATTTGCTGAGACTAATTTCTCAATCCGTCACTGGAGCAGAGTCCCAGAAGGAAATTGGCTGAGTGTGAGAGCACACTTGATTGAGTAGTGTCTGTATGAATAGTATTGGATGGATCTCTTACTGAAAATGTCAGCATTGTATTGTCTCATCTTAAATAAATCAGTTACAGTTTGGGAGTGTAGTTAGGCTACAAAGCACACCAAATCCTTACCAATGAAAATACTTGGGTTTGTTCCTCTTTATACAATCTGATCTTAAACTGGAAACTTAGAAAGAAAAATTGATGTCACATTGAAATCAGGACAGTTTGGCACAGAAAAGGTGTAAATGTATA
>NW_008669406.1:0-2247 GCF_000695815.1 Acanthisitta chloris
CTTGATGATCTTAGAGATCTTCTCCAGTCTAGATGATTTTATGATTCCAAGTTGTGGTGCTTTTTAAAAACAAAATGTTGAACTTAAAATCTTTGATTAGTTATAATAAAGCACATATATTTAGTTGCTTAAAGTCATGCAAATACACATTGAAAAGGACAAATCTCCACTTACAAGTCTGCAGCAATGTTTGTTAGTGGTCTAATTCAGTATGATGAACTCAACTAGTGCTGCTATAATGAATCTATATCATAGTGAGCTGAATCATATGGTATATAAAGAAAATATTGACAATAATGAAAGAGAAATTCTTTGTCCAGAAATTATGAATGCACCTAATGCTGAAGTGAATGGAAGCTCTGGGTGAAAATCTTAGACCAGAATATAGCCATACATCTTCCAGAGACATGGTTCAATGTCTCTTACACACTATGTGCTCCAGTGACCACTCATTCTACGTATTTTCTCAAAACAGCAATACTCTTTATAATGCTACTCTGGGGTCATATTTTTCCTGTGAGGATGATGAGACACTGTCCCAGGTTGCCCAGGGAGGCTGTGGCTGCCCCAACCCTGGCAGTGTTCACAGCCAGGTTGGATGAGCCTTGAGCAACCTGCTCTGGTGGGAGGTGTCCCTGCCCAGGGCAGGGCTTGGGGCTGGGTGAGCTCTAAGCTCCATTCCAACCCCTAAAATTCTACAATTCTATGATTCTATGAAGCATTGGCTTCTCTTGGCTTCTTTTCTTCATGACATTAAGTTAGCAGGTGTTAGAGTCTGCTGTGTTCTTTGAGTAGGCATAAGGAAAAAATACCTCAAACATCAGACTGTCTTGGGAACTGCTTGGGATAAATACTTATGAATATAAGTTTGTTGATATGTTGAAAGGCTGCTCTGAATTAAGAGCCCAAATGCCTTAGGAACTTGGCAAATCGGGTATACATCTATTTTACACTACTTTGACAATACTCTGAGAAAAATGTAAGAAATATTTTATCATAAAGTGACATGAACTGAGGTGTAAATATACTAATGTCAATAAATACTACAGCATTTGAATGATACATGGGACTGAGCATTGAGACCTGTGAGATGGCTTAAAATATCTTCCTTGTATTTGTTACCATAAAGCCGCATAGAAAAAAAAACCAATTTTTTTTGTGTGAATGATAAGTAATTTTCTATTGAAATATACAATATTTTGTCATTAGATAGTCCCAGAACACCCATAAGGAGAAGAAATGTTGTTTCCTTCTGCTGGAAAAAGAAAAGCACTAGGCAAAGAAAAGCATTAGGAAAAAAAAAAAAGAGGCAAACAAAAATGTAAATTATGATATCTTAGTAGAGGAAAATGGGAATTACACAACAGCAGTTTTCAATCAGTGAAAAACCACAGTTCTATTTCTGTTCACTCTATTTCTTTGGGCTTAATTTTTAAAAATCTTGGTTGAGAACCCCATTTTAAACACTACATTGAGTTAATTTTTTCTTCTTTTTTTTTCCAGACATGTGGCACTGAAGCATTCCCAAAATGCACAGTGCAACATTAAGAAATAAAGGCAGAGAAAGTGAAGCATGAGAATTGTCTAAGGAAATAATGACACACTAGATGAACATTTGAGCTCTGCAGTAGCCTGAAGATCAGCTATAGAGTGCAGTAGGTATTACTGTGTGTACAGCAGCATGAGGCAAACAGCCATTCATTACATGTGTGGCATATTCAATCTCCACTCCAAAGAGGGTTGTTCTTTAGGTCCTACATGTGGTTATTTGTTACCTTTAAAATGGTTCGACTTGCATGTCGTATGGTACATCAGCATTTAACTCAGAAACCTCTCCTTGCTTTGTAGCCTGAGGAAAATATGTCTTGCTGAGAAAAGTAGACTGCCTTGTTTAGAAGGAACAATCACCCTTGAGGAGGAAATAAAGATAGTGGGGGTGTTGATTCCTGGTGGCTGCAAGTGTGTGATGTCTTCGTAAAATGGCATTTTTGCTGTTTCCTAACTTGTCTGTGAGGCTCTGTGCTAAATTGTCATGTCATATATTTAAGAAAAGAATGTTAATAAGCACCAAGAAGTTATCTTTGTTCATTGATCTCACAAATGAAGCCCAGGATTGCACATGCAGTACCTCCAGTGCAAGTATCTAGCCCTAAATGGATAATTTAGGGTGAATGTATTAGGTGTTCAGGCTCCTTTTTCAACAAATAGAGCTATACAGTCAACAGGCATTGGAATGTGCTGCCCAGG
>NW_008669407.1:0-867 GCF_000695815.1 Acanthisitta chloris
TGGCAATCCCAGGCATACCTACAGGTTAGGATGGGAAGTAGTTGAAATCAGCGTTGAAGAGGAAGACTTGGGAGTGACAGTGGACAAGAAACTCACAGTGAGCTGACAGTGTGTGCTAGCAGCCCAGAAAGCCAGTCAAATCCTGGGCTTTATCAAAAGGAGTGTGGTTAGCAGGTCAAAAGAAGTGATTCTTCCCTTCTGCTATTGTGAGACGCCACCTGGAATACCATATGCAGTTTTGGTGTCCTCAACATCAGAAGGACATGGAACTGTTGGAGGAAGTCCAGGGGAGAGCCATGAAGTTGCTAAGAGGACTGGAGCACCTCCCCTATGAAGACAGGCTGAGAAAGTTGGGGCTGTTCAGCCTGGAGAAGACTGCAAGGAGACCTCACAGCAACTTTTCAGTGTCTGAAGGGCCTACAAGGGAGCCAAAGAGGGACTCTTTGTTAGGAACTGCAATGATAGGACAAGGGGTAATGGGCTCAAACTGGAGGAGGGAAAGTCTAGGTTGGATCTGAGAAAAAGTTTTTTACTCTAAGGGTAGTGAGACATTGGAACAGCTTGCCCAGGGACATGGTAGCTGCCCTGACCCTGATGGTGTTCGAGGCCAGGTTGGATGAAGCCTTGAACAACCTGGTCTAGCGAGGAGGTTCCTGCCCATGGCACGGGGGGTTGTTAGATGATCTGTAAGGTCCATTCCAACCTTTAAATTGTATGATTCTATGCCCTAAGGTAACCTAGAAGTCATCTCTGGCTTTGTCCTGTTCCTGCCAGTGGTACTGAAGTTGATGATGTGACTGATCCAAGTACATAAAGTATCAGATTTTATATTTTAAAATTTAATTTTTCTTTTCCATTCTGAATCAT
>NW_008669407.1:894-6184 GCF_000695815.1 Acanthisitta chloris
GTGCTGATAAAAGAATGGAAATGCATAGCTAAGGAAAGGAAGGGATGGAGAACCACACTTTGAGTAGGAGCTATTGGTTATATAACTTACTTGCAAAGACCAGCCTTACCTTTGAGATAAGGTCTCCAGCATATAAGATCTTGGTTCTACTGGAAGAAAAAGTTAAAGGTTGAATTACTGATACTCTGTACATCTGTACACTCTCCCCATATGCCTTGAAGAAGAAAAGGGTACTGGGCTGTCACAATTCAGGGACCTAAAGTTACTAGCTGCAGTAAGATTCATGGTAGATAGGTTTCATGCTTGGCTGAACGTACTGTATGAAAAGGTCATCTTCCCAAGTACTGTGGCTCTGGTGGTGAGCAGTAGTGGATTCCTAGAGTAAGAGAGTAAGAATGGAACATGGGAACAGAGAAACTTCTGCTATGAACCACCCCATCTTCTACCAAGCAGCAGCTTAGGGACTTGCCGAATCTCCTGTTGTATTTTTTTGCGTCAGATGGAATAGTCTCATATGGAATTTTCTTTATGAATTTGAATGTTTTTTGTATTCTTTGAATCTGTGGCATCAAGATTTAGGGCTCTATAAATGTAGTTGTGCACTGTATGAAAAAGTACTTTTTTTTTCTTTGAATCTGTTCTTTTATTTAGTGCCTTGTTCTTCTTTGTTAGAAATTATGATTCCCTCAGTGGACACATGTACTTCAGCTGAAGAATCCTACTTCCCTTATTTGAAAACTGTTGTATCTGCAAAGCTGCTCCATTTTGTTTTCCTTCTTTATCTGCTGTGGTTCTCTTGTTTTCCTTTTAATTCACAGGGAACAAACCAAAGTGTTGATAGTTATGGTATACTGCAAAATTACATAGTTTTATTTTTTTTCTTCCCCTCACTTCCTAATGCTTTCTAACATTCTTTGACAGGCTGACCTAAAGCTGACATTTTTCATAGAGCTATTCACAATGACTTCATGATCTTTCTCGTGTGCTAAGAGGGCATTTGCTACACTACAGTGTATATATGGTTGGCTGTAATCTCCAGCAATGTCCTCATTGTTTTGTATGTGTTCACATTGAATGCTATCTATCATTTGGCCTTATTCTCTGTTGTTCAGTTAGAAATGCATTATTAATAAATTGCTACTAGATTGTAGTGTTACTAATACTTGAAATACTTTTTTGGGGCTCCATAACTCTACAACTTCCTAAACTCTTGATGTTTTTTTTTGTTAAGCATTATTTGTGTATCATGGACTGAAATTGCAAACCATTTTTTCCCCAATAATTACATTGGTAACATTGTGCCTTAATAAACCTGAACATATTAATGAAAACTGAGATGATTTTTTTTCCTGATTATTGCAATCAACACTTTAAAAATAAGCATTATTAATTGGATAGTGGAAGTTGTGAATTCCTTTATATTCCAAACAGCACTACTTCACAAACAAAAGGACCCACCAAGGATAAAATTTGCACAAGTAATTTTGATGATTGAATTTATAATGAATTCTGTTTTAAGCTCTTCTTTTAGTATTCAGTCCTTAACTTCATACATGTTTTTCCAAACAAATGTATAAGTCAAATAGCTCTTATGAGACCCTCATTCCATGCATGTGCATTTGCTGTACTTAAAATTGTTCAGATTCCAAATTTGAGAGATAGCAGAGCATTTCAACCAGGTATTTCTTGGCACCTAGCCACGCAGTGCATTTTGTAATTACTGTAATTTGAGAACATCAGTGTCATGTAGGGCAAGGAAGTCTTTGCTTATTTAATTCCTTCTAGTCTTTTGGCCAGATCCTGCTGATAAATACTAGGGATGTCATTGCAAAGTCTGGACCTTGCTTCTGTAAAGTTGTATTTTGGAAACCTTGTGAGGCAAATACGACCTTCTAGAGGTACTTTTAAAAAAGTTTAGATTGGAATAATTTATTTGCTGTAGCTGTGTGGGTCTTTGGGACAATTATAGATGTGTATCTGGCAGGATCCTATTTTGTTCACAGAGGGGAAAAGAAATATATTTATTCTTATATTTCACTAGTATAATACCTCTGAAGGCCTTAGTTTGAATGCCTTGATAATGATGTGTTGAAAGTGCTGATACTGTATAATTCCTTTCAAAACCATGACTTGACTTGTGGTGTCTATAGGACCTTATTTTGGGAGGCTTGAAGATTTGCCTCTCCATTTCAGTAACTTCAGGAAGACTTCGGAAGAAGAAAATTAAGAAATTTAAGACTGCAAATATTTCTGATTTAGATTTTTCTTAATTTTTCTGCAGGCAAATTTCTGCTATATTTAAAAAGGAACTTGGATTTTGGATTATATGAACTCACTAGTGGCTAGAGCTCTGCATGGGTGATAGTAAAATGTCATTCATGGCATCATAGTGATTGAATAGGAATTGAAATTTATTGATTTTGCTATTTTGTGATGCTTTTAGTTTCTCTCTCTGTGTATCTGTCAGCTCCCAGCTGAGATTTTTTTTTTTGCCTGTAATATTTTTAGGAGAATTGAAACAGCATTAGGAAACATAAAGGAAGGTCTTGTAGTGGACATACACTAAACACAGGCAGGAAAATGTTTTGTCAGAAAAGTCAAACAAATTTAACAGGACACTTCAGAACAGAAAAATTCACCAAAATGTGTATCTTATCCATCTGGCCAAAACGCTTCAGGGATGCTTGGTTAAAAACAATTCCTGTTCCTTTTGAACTGAGGACTTTGGTTTGTGGAATTACTTAAGTGGCTGAAGAGCACTTTGGGTGCCAAGAACAGAGCAGCCCTATTCAGAGTGAACCTGCCTGCTTTCCCTCTGGTTTTCCACTCTTCTGCTCCACTTCAAAGATTGGTGGAACTGCTTCAGCTCCTTTGCCTGTGCTCAAAGGCTACTGACACTGCATCAAAGAACACAGTGACGTTGACTTATCCTCTTATTCTCTCTGGCAGTTTTAGCAAAGGATTGTACAATGTGAAGTGGCCAAGAAAAAAGTGGATAAGTCCACGGTATGACTGTTATTGATGTAATGCCAACAAAAACTAAGCAACTCCAAGTAAAGAAACTGAAAGTGGAAAGCAGCAGAAAGGCTCACTGTCTCAAAGTTTAAGGGAGCCTTCCCAAAATAAAATGATTAGCAACACAGGAAAGACACTGTTCATCTTTTATTTTTGCTGTCAGAGAACTTCTTTATCTGTCGTATAAAAAAAGATAACTAAATGTTAATCAGTAGTAGAAGAATCAAAGCTTAAATACAAAATATGAACTGAATGCAAAACATTAATGAGATTTGTAAAAGTAACTCCATGTAGCCTGTCATATTCATAATACTTGGAATCTTCCTTAAGAATTTTTTTTAATTAAGAAAAAATGATTATTTTTTAATATTATTTCATGCAAATGCTAGATATGTACTCTGTTATTTGAAAATATAATCATCAACCTTAGATTTGACATAAGTAGAGTGGCTATCATAGAAAAAGTGTGATTCATTAAAAAGACTATCCTCTGTCCAAATAGAGGACAGATTTCACTTTATTGTGAAAAGAAGGTAACAGTTCCTTAAAATGAGGCTGTTAAATCCAGAATTTGTGTGCCTGATACATATCACAATATATTTGTCCTGAATTGCCTGTTGAATCTTCAAATGGTCAGGCATTCCTTTAATACATTTTCCAACCTTCTATTTTTAGATTTTATTTGAACATATTTCTAACAGTGGTGCCAAGTCACATATGTTCAATGGATGCTTTCTGGCAATCAGTGTAGTTCATTTATGTCAAATGACAGTGGTCATCTTTTAAAACCTTTTAGCATGATACATATTTGAGATACCACAGTTAATTCCTGTTCAAAGTCCAGGAAATTCTGTAGCATCTCTAAAACTGCTGTGTGAAAGCAATCAGTTACAGCTTGTTTATGCTGGTAATCACTACGAGGATTTGAGGTAAGGACTCGTGCTGTGGTCAGTTTGTGATTAGCTATAAATATTTATGAATACTATTGCTAATGAATGTGTGTAATTCATAATTTGACAGTGGACAAAATGGAGGAATCAAGATCATGTTTTACGTTGATGCTTCTCTTCCATTCATGTTAGAATATAGAATTGAATAGTTGATTTTTATGCATGTTCTAATAGAAAATCTTAATGCATGGCATTTAAAACATAGCAAAGTAAATGCACTGTTTCAGAACACCTTAGAAAGCTGAATATTCCAGCAAGGCTTTTTTAACATGCTTAGAGTACATACAGAATTAAACGTGATTTGTCATGTCTGATGTCCTATTCCTGGCTTTGCTCAAACACATGAAGCTGTAATAGGGAGACACTTGTAATACTTCTAAATATTGGTGCAATTTATTCAGTGTTTAGGAACAATATTTTTGGCCTTATACCGCTTTCCTGTTTCCAGGCAAAAGCCACAGTTTTCTGTTTTTTACTCTTTTCCAAAAGAGCAGCTGAAACCTCAAGGTCTATTCAGGGATCTCTGCCCAGTTTAAAGCTCTATAAACTCCAGTCTACTGCATGGTAGTGTGTTAAGTTCCTTACCAGTTCATTTCTAGACAAGTAGTAGTTCTCCAACAGAAAATAGATGTCTAACTTTCTTGGTAGAGGAAAGTTTAGCAATTCTAGCTGTTCTCTTTCTTTGTGCTAATAGGATATATCAGCATTAGTTGGTATTGTTGGTTCTGTATGTTCAGGGAGAGTTGCCTGGTGTTTTCAGTACTTTGTGGTCACTATTGTTATATGATACCTCAGGCTAGAGGGAGGCCACATTTTCTTCAAATTCAGAAGGTAAGCATCTCAGTTGAGTGCGCTTTATTTACTTTTTAGATGCACTCATTATCATTAGTTTCCATGGACTTCCTTCATCAACTTTGGTACTGCTGAAAATGCCTCAACTAAGCATAACTGAAAGACAAGGGGATGAAAACTGCAAATGTCTGTTCACCAAGAAGAGATCACATCAAACCAGTCTATTTTACTTTTCTCATGACCCAGTAATTAAACAGCATAGTGCATCAGAGGGAAGTAGGTGTCATATTCTGACACTGGAAAGTTCTAGACGCTCTCTACACCAACATTTTTGTGAAGGAAAACTGACAGAAGCTCCTCACTAAACAGACAGACGACTGAAGGTCTTAATGCTGTTGGAGCCCCTTCTTTTATGGCTTGTGTGACCAAAGAATACACCTGAAAACTGCAGAATATATCTGCACATATAATGTAAATATATAGTAACATTATATAATTATATATTATTTAATAGTATGTAAATATATATATAT
>NW_008669408.1:0-14187 GCF_000695815.1 Acanthisitta chloris
GCGCTAAGTTCTCTCCCAGAGACGGTGCGAGGCGCTCGGGCTGCTCGACCTGCCGCCGCCGCTGCCGCTGCTGCTGCTGCTGGTAAATGCTCTTCACTTCTTACTTGCCTACACGCTCGGCGCTCCGAGCCGCAGCGCTGGGGTCTCTGTCGCTCCTGCCTCCCGCGGAGCTGTGGTTGCGTTAGGGAGTTGGGAACTCGGGGTCCGTGTGTCTGTCTGTGTGTGTCTGTGCGTGTCTGTGTGTCTGTCTGTGTCTGTGTGTCTGTGTCTCTGTGTGTGTTACACCAGGCACCGCGTGCCCGAGCCGCGAATTCAGCACTTGGAGAGGTCATTAGTTGCACGAGTTCCAGCGCAGGAGGATTCTCGGTGCCTCCTCTGCAATAAGTGCTGTTGCTGCTTCTCTGCCCGTTAAGTCTCGTCCTTGGTCGCTGGTACTTCTTCTGTTTTCACGGTGTTTTAATGTTGCCTTTGTTCATTAAGCTGCTTCTCTTTATTTATTTGTTTGTTTTCTCTCCCCCCTTCCCTCTGAAGTACGATGTTAGTATTTATTTTTCTCCGTGTTTGCCAACAGTGTGGGAAGGTGTCGCTGATTCAGAAACTATTGTCCACGGCGCGTCTCGGTTAGGAGCAGCAGCAATCCGAGCAGGCAGGCATTGGTATTCCGAAAGGGAATTAAAAAAACCTGCTGCTTTGCATCATTGCTGCAGATTTGCAGGAAGCAGTAAGGGACGATAACACTTTGTCGTTCGCGAAGATAATAAACATAGAAGTGCTTTGGTGTTTCACGCGTAGCTCAGCGATTGAGCTGTTTCGGAATTGCTCTTAATAATAAATTGCTGGCTGTGGAGCGGAGATTGCTGGCAGGGATCAGAGCCAGTGCTGAGACAATGTAGCTGCCTGTGCTAGCACCGGAGCGCGTCCCTGTTAGACCTTACGTGGAGTGGCAGTTTGACAAGATGTTTTGTTTCTTGCAATCACCCAAACTGAAATTTAAATAAGGTGCTTTAATGGGTGTGAATTTCGCTCTTCCCTCTCTCTCTGAACCAGGCTTCTTTTGCAACACTTCTTGTTGGCTTGTAAACGCTCGTGTAAACATTTATTTGTAGCAATTTCATGGGATTTAATTTCTTTATTTTATTTTATTTCCGTACTTAAGCGTTCTGTTCTTTTAATAGGCTCAGAATGTAATGGCAAGTATTGTCTGTGTCTGTGTATATGTGTGTGCATAAATATTTAAATATTTATATCTAATGTTTGGCTTGTACTTGTTGAAATTTACCAAACCTTGTATTACTTGGAGGAAACAGGTGTAATGCCAGAATTGAAATGCAGGAACACAGAATTAAAGGAGACTTTGTTTAGAAGCTTTAGTTGTATAGTTAAAAGGTTATGTAAGATCAAAGACATTAAAATGCTGTGTTCTAAAGGAGTATAGTCTAGAAGTAGTAGCATCGTAGCAATTTAAAAACATAAAGCTATACTGAAGCAATGCAGAATGCAAGCTGTCAATAAGTATGTGCAACTATCTCATACCCTCATAGAGCACTTCAGGAAATGCTGTTTAAAATCTGATGTATTTAAACCCACAGTCTTGGTTACTGGCAGAGCCAATGAAGAAGTAGTATCACGGGTTAGTATGGTCACTTTGTGTAAGTGTAATAGTTAAGATTGCTTGTACAGTTTCCCAAGTTTTTCTTCAAACTTCAGAAGAATTGATAGAGAGATGATTCTGTCTTCAAGATGTTTGTGTTCTCATTCACCTGTTCCAGAAACACCCTATAGAATGGTAACAGGTACTTTGCTAAGGGGCTTAAGTTAGGGCTAGGTAAAGTATTTTTCCAAGGGGCTGACAACCTACAGATAAGTGACATTTCTTGCTTTGTCAGGATTTAAAATACAAACCAACAATGTATTTGGGCATCATTTTCCTGTGCATTGGCAAATCGGTAACCAGGTTGATTATGAATTTAGCTTGGCCCATATGCTGAGGTTCCTAGTCACTGAGTAACACATAAAAACTGGTCCTGTATTGCACCAATATAGATTCTGTGGTGTTCAAAAAGAAGCAGTGAGGTCTGAGCCTGAATTCATTTTGAGAAGAAAACTTTTTTAGTTGTGGTTTCTTAGTGTCCTGGCAACTCTGACAACTCAAAGTATTTTTTTTAATCCAATTATTAACACTCTTACAGTATGTTAAAAAAAAAAAAGTTTCAGCCAAAATTATGTTTGAATTTTTATTCTGCCTTTAAAAAATATTTCCTACTAGAAGAGTGCTAATAGAAAACAATAACATTTTAGTTCTCTGTGTGCTTATTTTTCATAGGGATAATTAAAAATAAAATGATGGTCTCTCTGTGTCATTAGATTTCAACTGCTTATGTAGCATGGGGAAAATTAACACATGAACATCACTAGTGATATTTTCCTCTAATTAAATTGAAGCGTAATTTCATTTTTAATATTCGCACTAAAAGTCAAAGCTGCATGAGAAAATAGAGGAGGTGATTTCTCTTGTTAGGTCACAGAGATTACCAGTGGTTAATATTGATTTGAGGGGGCTAATAGTTAAGTTTCTTTGCCTTTTTAAAGAACAGTTTTATTTCTGGGGAAAACAGCAATATCAACTTGTGACATATTATGGAAGTGACTTTGGCATTTTCCTGTCAAATACTGACATTTTTGTTTCTGCAGTCAAAGAAAATTTCTCATGGACAGTTTTACTGTTAGAGTAAGTAATAGTTTTAGCTGTGTTAGTGATTGTGTGCTTAAAATTATTTAGAACAACAGAGAAAAGGGAAAATGTTCAGTTCAATCAAGGTCAATGTCTAGACTTTGTTGTCTGAGCGGTCAAACTAAACTGAAGGTCAAATTAGATGGAGACAAAGCTCAAGCCACTATTAGACTACTCAAGTCAATATACTGATGTTTGAAAAGCTGTTTTGTGTTTGTTTGCAGTTTATGGTGACTTTAATCCCTCAATCCTTAATGTTTTTGGCCAAAAATGCACACAGGAGCAGCACCACTGAAGCCCATGATTAAAGATAAGACCAAAAAAATTATTGGACTGATCCTTTAAGCAATAATATTCTTTTATGTAAATGGATAGTTCTACAAACTTTGCCCTTCCCTGCCCTGGATCTGTAACAGGAAATACAACCTTACAATATAAATTAAATTAATTTCAACTAAACTGATTAAGATAAGGGATGTTTTAGTCCTGACTTGCTCTTTCAGAAGGTTAATATTTAATGGAAATGGCAACTTTTTTTTCCAGGCTTTTTTTTTAATTTTTATTTTTAGCTATACTTTGCTTACAATTTCACAAGATCTTTATCAGGAAGGACAGTTTTATATAATACTTACTGTGCTACAACAGAAAAGATGGTTTTACTAATGCTAAATATCTGTAGAGCTGGTCCATGCTTTGTGGCCGGAGGTGTCACATCCCAGAGCCTTCATGCCCAATGATGGTGACTCATCTTCCTAAATTCTTACTGCACAAACAGCTCCTGTACAGTTGCTTTTAGTTATGTAAAAATACTCTGGCTGCATCAGACTGTTCCAAACACAGACTGGACCAACTTTGTGTCCTGATGTCTCTGTAGCTTCAAAGAGCTTCTACTGATCCGTACTCGGAGTCGCTTCGCCGCGCGGCTACAGCAACGTGTGACATGTTTTCTGCAGTACAGTCTCACTGAATCCACATATGGATTTAAAAAGTACTTTCTTTTAGTTCTCTGTTAGCTTAATTTTGTCTCGCAATTATTGGTCTGCATTGGGATCTCATACTGCTGGTGAAGTTCAAATACCTTGTTTTAAATTCACCTTGCTGACTAACTCAATATAATCAGATAGACTTTTGGGATGAGCAGAAAGTGTGCTAAGCTTAGATATTATTCATTTTTTATTATTTTTTAAATTGATTCTTTTTGGTGGAATTGATTGACGTTCAGTGCCAAATAGTAATAAATTCTCTACTTTCATCTTTACTGCTGAACATTAATAACCTAGTAGTCATCCAAGTAGGGATGTAATTATAAGATTTTTAGCAACAAACTGCACAACACTGAAATACAAACTCCTGTTTAGATGAGCAGGTTGTGAATGGATATGTGATGCATATTCTGCCTTACATCAGTGGCTGTATTCAGACACATTCTGGGTAACAGGGAAACAACTGATCTTAAGTCAGGCTTTTATTTTCTTACTCGGGAACAGGTTTTATGGAAAATATGTTTTATTCTCTGATGAATGGAAGCAAAATTTCCCTGAGGAAGGGTGGTTTGGATTTCGGGCTTTTTTTGTTTTGTGTTGTGTTTGTTTCCTCTGAGTTGTCTTTTTTTTTACCTGTAATGCCAGTCAAGTAGCTTGGGGCAATTAAGAACACAGTATCACCCTTTTTGGTTTTGGATAATGGGGTCTTCATTCTAGTTTTGTTCCTGAGAGACTTCTTAGCCAAAAGGCTAACTGTAACCCTTCAGCACTACAAATGTGTTAAAATTGTATGAAATATATAAGTTCTTGAAGGAATTTCTCTGTAGTTTGGGGCACATTGTATCTGCTTTTACCTTTAGTAGCAGCATTTAAAGCTTTCAATTGGTCTCAGCTCTCCACATTTATCTGTTGTTTCTTGGTCCACACAGGCAAGAAAAGCACCAGGGCTCATTCACAGTTGTGTGCAAGCCTATCAAAATCATTAATGAACATATCACTGAAACACTTGAAGAGTATGGAAATAGCTTTGATATGAAGCCACTGTGGAAAATGCCATGTGAAGTATGTGGAGAGGCAGCAGTTGGAGCCCAGGACTGTCCCTGTGCCATAGCTGTGCATGTGGAATAGGCACTGTAAGCACAGCACATGGCTTTATGCTGCTGTGCTCTTCTGGGGAAGCAGTGTGATAGAAAGGAAACTGTCTTCTCCTGCTTATCCTGGTTCCTGAAAGGCTTCTGTGGGCACAGTGATAGCAGCCAGTGCAAATTTTTTGAACCATGGTTTAAGAGACCAATAGAAGCTTTTAGTGAGGATATGAGTCCAGGTCTGCCAAATCTTAGTGTATCACCTCAGCATTGCAAGGCTTATTTTTACATCAGTGTGCACATCTACAGGAGCAAACAGAGCCTGTGTCCATGTGAGTACTTGTGTGCTTAGCTGGGTAAGAGTCTAAATGCCTCCTGGCAAGTTTTATGTGTGTTGCCTTAACTCTGAACAGGAATTTCTATTTTTTTCCAAATCTATTTTTTAGGGGAGAAAAATAAGAATGTTTAGCAAAGTCAATTTTTCTGAGCAGTTAAATTAGAGGTATTGCTTCTGTTGTGTTTTTGAGTGGCTCTGTACAGTGCTACATGTCAACTGTATTGTCGACAAATGTGAGTTTAAGAGTTGTGGATGAATGTACGTAGGTGGAAATTCTAAAACCTGTTATGAAGCCATTGTTATGTAGGAGTGTAGGGCTTACATGTAAAACAGTAAAATACAGAAAGTCCTACTAAATGTAAATAATAGATTTTTTCCTAAGCTTTTTGTACTGCAATTGCCTAGTGACTTTCTAATCTGTGTTTAACAACAAATGGAGGATAAGTTATCATAATAGTGTGCTCCAACACTGGTCCATATACTAAAACAACAGCAAGCTTCTTTTTCAACAATAATAACAAAAAAAGTAGAATATTTAGAAAGGCAGAATACCAGATGTTGAAGTATCACAATGACACTAGAGACAAGCTTTTTGATCTTGAAAATAAAGTTCACTTTACTTGCTATACTTAACCTTGCCAATGTTATAGGAAATACTGTTCTTGAATCAGATTCTGGAGGGAAAATGAGGCATTGGCTTTCCATCAACTGAAACAAAGTAAGAGAGGTAAATACATCATAGTGTATCAAAATACATTCCCCAGGGGTGGAGGTTACATGCTTCATACTTGCAGCATTTAATGAGTTTCCTGAATCAAATTCAAACAAGTGATAGGCAGTTCTGCTGTCACTGCATAGACACCTACTTTGACCATTACTAAAGAACTAGGCATTTAAAGAAAGTGACTTTCCATCTTAGTCCATATTTACATAGGTTACAGGGTTGGATGTGCACGTGCAGGCTCTTGGGGCATTTGGGTTTGGTTCTGTTCCTAGGGTAATTCAGATAGTTGTGGTTCGTCAGGAGGTGGCAAGAGTATAGTTTGGAACACAGAAGTTTGTCTTAAGGGATGTTTTCCTGCCTGGACATGTCTTCTATCTTTACATAGTTTTGACACAGAGGAAATATTTTTACATTGTCTGTGGTTTTTGAGAGAATGAGCTATAGCTGCTGTGCTAGTTTTGCATGAGAATGTACAAATGTGAACATCCACAAAAACATAAGCCCTAGAAGGAGAGGGAAATAGTTTTCTCTTCCACTTCAGCATAGATGACTAGGCACTAAAATCAACAGGATTATTATTGAGTTTAGCAGAAAAATTAATATTTTGTCAGACCCCTTCCAATGAGGGTCAGCTGTAGACAGATCTTAATTTATAAAAGAGTATTGAAATGACTTGAAACTTTATACATGTAACTACAGCTGTAAGTAAACACAGCAGTACCATGCAAGTGGATTAACAATTTTAATAGTCTTCTAACAGTTTGATTTGTGGTGTTTATATTGCATGTGTACAGTTACCTACAGCATGGTTGAGTTTATGTAAGTATACGTGCAACACATGGAGCTCTGCTAGCAATGAAGATGCAGAAAATTGCCATGGTGAATAGCTTTGATCAGTTCCTTCTGTTTTGGGAACATGTGGTCTAAATATCAGCTAAAGAACATTGGAAAACACTGTTAAGGGAAGCTGTAAATGTGCAGATTGCTATTGGAAGTGAAGAAATAGAGAACAGATTTTTAAAGAAAGTTGACTGTTTGGAGATGAGTGGGTGCCTATAAGATGATCGAAACTTCCTATTAGCTGTACTCAAGATCAATTCTTAGTGTCCCTCTGGACTTTGCCTTGCATCTCTGGCTGTGGAAAATCCTTGAGAAAAAAAAATGCATCCAGGTATTTCAGTTGAGTCACTTGAAACAAGTGCATATGTTTGGTATTCAAGTCATTTCAGGAAAGATGAGAAGTAGACTGGCAGGTATATTGTTAATAATCTAAGAAACAAGGTATAGTAACAAAGGGTGTGTATAGGCTTGTTCACAAAAGGAACTGAACCTTTTTTTGTTTTTGCCAAGAAGTTAGCTGGCTTTAGTTGTCTCCCTGCATAGAGACTAAGCTAAATCTTCTCTTTTTCCCTTTCTCTACAGCTGCTTGTTGTGGGCACAGAGCAGTCTGAGGGAAAATCTCTCAGTGCAGTGCTAAATTTGGAGGTCACAGCTTTATTAACCACTACTGAAGTGCATGGTATTCCAGTGCAAATCTTAGCTGACACCAATAGCCTCAGCTATGGAATAAAGAATAAGCTGTGCAGCTGTCTTTTCTTCCAGCTTTCCTACCTGCTAAGGAATGCTGACTGAAATCCAGAACATTGTCACCTTCTTTCTTTTGTGCAACCTACTTGAGGCTGAGAGATGACATGAGAGTGGAGTTGCACAGAACATATCATTTCAGAATCATGACAGTGGTCAGAACCAATGCTTAAGTGGCTCACTGCAGCAGAACTTGCTGTAGCATTTTTCTAGGCAAGCAAAGTCACAATGATTTCAGTATTCCTTCTAAAGCAGTCCCTCTGGAAAGGTGGAAATAGCTTCATGGTACTTGGACTGTTTCACCATTGCAGGGCAAAGGAGAGATATAGTCTTTCTGAGGTCACAACATGGATAACCAACATGCCTTCCACTGATCTCAGTATTATGGAGAAAAGCTGAAGTAGTGAATCCTCAATGGATCACTGTCATTGCTGTCTTCCTCCTGCCTCTTTTGGATCATTCCCTGGCAAGGTGCTATCCCTTGCTTCAGGAGCCTGGCTACAAAGAGCAGGCTAGCATGAAGAGGCAGGAGAAAAATATAGAGAAAAAAGGTAGCCTGAATGTTGTCTCTCCTGCCCTTGGGTGTGTCTTTTCTCTTTCAAATGTGTACTCGTGGCCTTTGGCTCTACTGCTGCATCACTGTTAGTAGGTAAGTGCCTACGACACATTGAGCCATGTGTTCTGCCTTGGAGCAGTGGAAGGAAGAGCTGGCAGCCCCTCCTGGTACAGGAGAAAAATATAGAGAAAAAAGGTAGCCTGAATGTTGTCTCTCCTGCCCTTGGGTGTGTCTTTTCTCTTTCAAATGTGTACTCGTGGCCTTTGGCTCTACTGCTGCATCACTGTTAGTAGGTAAGTGCCTACGACACATTGAGCCATGTGTTCTGCCTTGGAGCAGTGGAAGGAAGAGCTGGCAGCCCCTCCTGGTACTGTGCTCCTTGCTGTATTACCAGTGAGGATTAATAACTAATGAGTTGAATGAGAGAGACCTTTCCCTTGGCTTTCACAAGCAGCTGTCACTGCTGGAGAGAAGTGGCAAGAGGTGAGTAGAACCTGTGGATTGCCTGTGGAGTATTTGTTCTTCTACTGAAGCTCTAATTACCTATCTGCAACTCTTCCTCCATTTCTCCAGCAATCCCAGGGGCCTCCATAGGTTCCTCTAGTTCAGCTGGCATTCTGTATCAGCTACCTCCAGGCTTAAATTGCCTTTCTTTTTCCTTTAAAGGAGCACTAATCACTTCCCTCTCTATTTCCCAGTCCAAAACATAAGCACTTAATAGATTGCTCTTTTACAGAGCAGTTTATGCATTTCCTCCATGCCTGCCACTCTGTCCATAACCTTCATTGACTGTGAATATTGGAGTTTATACGTTGACAGCTCTGTAGAGCTCGAACTTGGTGTGTGTTACAAGATTAAAATGTATAATTGTATCCCACTTAGTTTGAGGCTTCTGGATGACCTGTTCCCTTTGCACAAGGGTGCTGGGATAGAGAGCTGTGTCGTTCTGTTTGCCTCACTGGTCTTGCTGTGGAAAGTCAGAATTCTGATTCTGTTGATACTTCCAACATTGATGGTCATTCCCTTCTTTCCTGGTGATTCCCTCCCAAGGATACAGCCTTTTTCATTCCTTTGCTCTTGCAGAAGAGAAGGACTATGCGGTGTGGGGTTTAGACCTTTTGTAAAGCGGTTCTGATGGCTGTTTTGTTCTGCCTCCATTTGCCAAAGATTTTCTGACTAGACCTGGATACAAAAGAGACTCTGCTTAATGAAAATTTCCTGGCCCCTGGAAAGAAGTGTTGGAAGTCTGATATATAGTCAGACTGAGTTAGTCCTAGTAAGGCTGCAACCTGGTGTGTATTCGAAAAGTCTTTAAGTAGTTGTTGTGAAAACAAGCAATGCATCCCTATGAGTTGCAGAATAGGAGTGTCTTTAATTTTTCAGCATAAAAATACTTTGCTACAATGACAGTTAAGCCTGAATTAGCTATGTTTGACTACTAGGGTCTGATCCTGCAAATAGTTGTGTGTGAGAAAGAATCACCTGCTTCGGCCTCTGCAGAACATGATTTTCCTCTTGTCATCCACTTGCAGTTTACTTTAATTGATACATGTGACAGAAAGACACAAGATGGTTAGATGCCACTTCAGTTTTGCTAATGAAATGTTCTTTTGTACTTAGTAGGCCATAATATTGGTGTAGCAGAACCCATCATTTATAGCTAGCAGGTTTTATTTTCAAACTAAGCATCAACAAACATATACATGAGCTTGAATCTGTGGCAGTTGAAGTGAATTTATGCCTTTCAGTGATTGTAGTGACTTTGGTCTTGGTTACATATGCTACTGTTTTAGCTCGATAGGGAGGGTAGCTTCTTGTTTCTAGATGTTTTTCTTTAAAGAAAAAGAAAAAAAGATGAGGCTTGGCACCACACATTACAGAAACAAAACAGGGACTCTCCTGGTACTTCAAGAGCAGCTATGTGTTACTCCATCTGTGTCTTGTTTTGTTTGTAAAAAGGAATACTGGCATGCATGGCAGGCTGGAAGGACTATGGCCTGTGGGCTGTTTCCTGGGTGCAGGTGTTGAGCTAGCAAAAATGGGGATTAAGAAATTTCTTGCTGTCTTTCTTCTCAAGTCACTTCGCTTCTCTACACTTAACTCTGGCACAGCTATATTTAAAGCTCCAAGATGTAAGCTCCATGACCAAGGGTTATTTGACTTGGTTCAGTCAGATCATGAATGTTTTGGACTGTAGTTCCCCAGATTTATTATGAATGGGTCTGTCTGTGTCAGAGGGCACAGCATGCACATCCCTGTGTATCTTAAAATAATGCCTTGTGTGTCAGGTGGTTGGGTGGTGCATCACATTTCTGCCATGACTCTCAAAGGAATCTCTGTGGTTGGATTTTCTTTTTCTCCCTTGCACCTTCCTTTCTCCCTCTTCCCTACCCTGCTTCTCTTAGCCATGACATTGCAGAGGAAGGTTTTACAGGTATAGTTTCAAGTTTGTAGCTGACTAATTATCTTATTGCCAGAAGTTGTATGTATACTTGGTGCCATTTCTTCTGTTGTGTGTGATTCTTATTTGTGTCTATTACCAATAGCTTATAGCTAAACTCTGAATGTTATGAATTGATATTCAGTTCCACCTTGATTACTCTGAAAGTCCATAGAGTTATTCATCATCTTCCCTACTTAGCAGTTATTCAACATATCACTCTGCTCACATGGTAAATCTGTGATAGCTTTTTGTGTTATGGAAAACAGCCCTTCCTGTAGTAGGGAAGCAGTGGTGCAGGATAAGCTAATGCACTGAAAAATAAGTTTATTCTCCGCTTCAAAAAAGGGCTGTTGCAGTCCTGCAGATAAGGGTCTGGATCTGTTGCCTCTGAACAGCAGACAAAATTCTGCTGATCAGTTCAACCTCCCCTTCAGCTTACAAACTGCACTTTCCTTCCAGACCTGTAGCTTCATTTGGGAACTGGATTTATTGTCGAAGCGTACCCGTTTTGTGGAAAGATGTGTGTCTTCAGGTTTGCTAATTGCATACCTTTTGCCTTTGTGATTTATTTTTCTTTAATTACAAATGTTTCAATTAGAAAGTGTTCTGGAAGATGATAGAAGTTGGATGAGGTTCCAGAAGTGTAGGAGGGAAAGAAAAATTAATCCAACTTTTAATTTCAGATAAACAGCTTTATTATAGAGGCTATCTTGTCCCTTTGTGATTACTCTGAACTTGGACAGGAGTCTTTTAAAAAACTGAACTAGCTGTATTAGACTGAAAATACACGGCAGCTAGATGGCCTCTTCACTTGTGGCTTTGAACACATTTTGGGACCATATTCTTCTGTAAATTACCAAGGCTCGGGTTTGATTGAAGGACAAGCCTAAGCATTTATCATTCATCATTCCCTTTACACATGTCCGAGACTGAAATCCTCTGGTGAGCAGGGTGCATGTCCCTCACTGCTGACCATGGCTGTGCCATGTAGGTGCCAGAAGCAGCTGTGCCTCCCCTAAATTAAAACCAGGTGGCAGTACTCAAATCCTGCTGTCACCTTGTTTCCCATTTCCTTGCCATCTCTGAAGTTCTGTGTTGACTGAAGCTGAAATGCTGGAATACAAGATCTGAGCTCTTCTTAACTCCTGGGACACACCTGGCAAGAACTATTTCAGTCTCCTCCTACGGCTTAATCCATTATCCCTGTGAATAATGGAATGCAGTGGCTCACAGTGGAATACAGTGTCTCAATGGGAAGCGTGTTTTTGGGAAAAGTGAGTAAGTTAGATCTTGGAGCTGCCTGCTTTTCTTAAGTGGTTTATTTATAGCTGTCCCTAAGTCTGTTGTATGTGAGTTATTGAAGACTTTGCAAGATGAATTTGCACAGTTTTAGAGCAGAGAGAAGCTTTTAGACAGACTTTTCCCCCCTCCCCTTTATTGTGGCTGTGTGTACAGGTGAAGCTCATTTTCGGGACACTGTTACCTTCTGTTTTGAGTGCCATGACTTACCATGGTGAAGACATTATGCCTACATAGAAACATAGCCAGAAAGGACCTCCTAACCCGTCTCCTCAGTTCTTAGCTATCATTTCGACAGCCTTTGAGTTCTGTTCATCTTAGTTTTGAGGTCCACAGGACTTCTTCTCAGATCTTCTTACCTTTCTTTTTTCCCACTTTGTGGCAGGTATTCCAGCCCAGAAAGATATTTGTTCTTTACCAGAGCTGGCACAGTGCTTCAATTCAGGTACCCTTTGAACAACCCTGCTCTCCCTTAGGACTTCTTTAAAGCTTTCACCAAGTGAGATTGAGGTTAGAAATTAGAGAAAAACAAATAAAACTAAAACCCCAAATCCCCTTTCAAATGATAACAATAGTAAAGCATAGTATATCTGCAGTGTCTGTGAAAGCCTCAGCATTACTGATATTGCAGTGCAGATCATCCATCTGGGCTGATAGCATTACCATTGACACTGGTCTGCACCTAGGGGACACATTCAAAGCTTTGCAGTGGACATCTCACCCAGCTGTAGTTTTCTGCAATGTACTGGACTGGCAGTTTATAGTAGAAATTGGTGGATTTAAACAGATGTCTACCAAAACCCCTGCCACTTTTTTCAGTATGTTGCTTAGAAATTGAATGTATTTCTCAAGTGACCAAGCTGAAATTTTGAGTTAGGACAGCTGAAAACTTGGATAGTTTGTAAATGGTAAAAATGGCTTATAGCAATTAGTGCTATTTGAGATTCAATAGGTAAGTATTCATGTATCTGCTCATGCACATGCAGGTAAGGTTTTGTGCCTGGATACCACAGTCCTTGTGATTACAAGGTGGGACATTGTGTCGTTTCCATTACACAGTTTTTTCCTTTTCAGGCTTCCTGTCTAAGCAAAGCCCTTAATGTATGGAAAGAGGCTGAGATCATAAGATAGCTGTTTTGCTGAGCTCTTCTGTGCCTGCTGCAGCAACCTGCTAACTCCATAGCTGAAATTTTGTGCTAATAGATATTTGTATATTCCAGGCAATTCATTTGGCATCATATATCCTAAAACCAGCATCCAAATAGCTCATGAGACTTCATCAGATACCATGTAAAGAAAATGAAAGTGTCCTTATTTGGTAAATGAACCTGACATGCAAGACATAAAAGCACAGAGAAGTAGATCATGATTTGCATCATACAGAAATACTGTGAGGAGTGGATAATAGGAGCCAAGTCTTCATGGCAGTCCCTAGAACACACATGAAATAGAGTGAGATGAAAGATTTAAGCTATAATAGCTTTGTGAGGGAATGCCCTGCCCCTCTCCTTGTTTCCCTGTATTGCATGAGTACTGATCTTTTTAAATGTGGAAATAGGTGCCCTCTGTGACTATCACTACAGAACAGCTCCTTGAACTCTGAATTCCACTGAGGTATCCCTGGATGCCCTAGATACCATTGAGGCTTTCCCTAGGAAACAAAATGGTTCAGAAAAATGACCGATGATCCAGGCTGGCATAACCTTCCTGCATCCTTTTCTAATATGAATTAGAATTAGCAAGTAAAATACTGAGTATTGTCTCTTTTAATGCCATCCTTTGAAATGAATGGGAATGATGATTCCCAAATTTGGGTAACATAGTAGTGGCTTTCTAGTGACTAATAGCTTCAGTCAGTAATGTAATAGATTCTTGCAACATGATAATGAAGAAAATTCTAATGAAGGTCAGATAGCAAATGACTACTGAATTGTTAGTTTTAAAAATCTGTCAGACTTGGCAATAATTTTTCAGGTTTTGTTAAGCAGGCTTTCACCCCTGGTGACAGAGCTGTGACTATTACAGATATTTCAGGGATTTTGTTGGAAGAACAGCCCTAGTCTGTCAGGCTCTTGAAGAAGAGAATTGATGCTGCTTAACTTGATGTGTGATGTCAAAGTCCAGTTGGGGTTTCAGACATGTTAGGTGAGAGGCATTGTTGAACCTGACAGTGAAAACAGGGCTATGTGAAGTCTCAGTTTGCTGTTTTACTTACTGCTTGAATAGCCATCACGGCTAACCTGATGGCATGATGCAAGTGAATATACCACTTTGGAACTACAAAAATTTTCCATGATATGTCTTCGCTGTAGATGACTAAATCAGTAACTCTAGTGATGCTAGAATATCTAACTTTTAGACACAAGTTTGGGTTTGCAAGTTCATAGGGTGTTTTTGATTGAAATATTCTTAGCTACTTGTATATACATGTGTGTATATATATAT
>NW_008669409.1:0-878 GCF_000695815.1 Acanthisitta chloris
GGATGGGGGGCGGGATGAGGAGTGCGGCCATGGGCCTCCCCAGGGGGGCTGGGGCCCCCTGTGCTGCAGGGGAGGCAGCAGGGTCAGGGTGGGGGCTGCCCTGCCTCTCCCCGCACATGTGTGCACGCATACGTGTGCTCACACACATGTGCACACACATGGCATGGCACAGCCTGGGCCCCTGGAGTTTGGGATTGTCCTGGCACTGGGAGCAGCCAGTGTCCTCCAGGGCTTGGCAGTGGTGTGGGGAGCCACATGTGTGTGCAAAGCCTCCCGTATGTCAGCACACACGTGTGTGTGCTCAGAGCATGCACAGGGCAGGGCACTAGTGCCCCATGTACATCCATGCTGTGCCTTGCACGCCCTGGTGCACACGTGAGCGCCGTGGGGCTGGGGGTCTTGGGTAGGAGTGCACAAAGGGTGTGATAGCGTGAAGGACACGTGTGCTCATGGGGGATGTGCATGCACGGGGGGTGTGATAGCACGAGGGGTGTGATAGCACGAAGGATGTGATCACAAGGGACCAGTGTGCTCACACACTGTGCACACAAGGGATGTGAGTATTTACGGGCCCTGTGTGCACGAGGGAGGTGATTGTGAGCGACACGTGCTCACAGGGATGGGTATGCTCTTGAGGGCTGTGTGTGCACAGAGGATGCACTTGTGCACAGCTCCGTGCAGCCATGTGCACACACGTGTGCACGCGGGAGCGTGGCAGGTCAGGCTGTGTGTGTGAACAGATCCCACACAGCCCCCCCTGACCGTGTCCTCTCCCCCTCAGCCGGCAGCAGCCTGATGGGGAGTGCCCCCACCTCCTCCTTCATGGGGGGTTTCCTGAGCGGCAGCCTGGGCTCGGGGGGCCCCAGCCACCCTGCCGG
>NW_008669410.1:0-9334 GCF_000695815.1 Acanthisitta chloris
CCCTCTCACCCCCAGCCCCTCTCACCCCCAGTCTCTCCCTGTGCTGCTCAGTTTTCCCCCAGGGCCACAGCTCTCCCTCTCTCCCGTGGTTTGCTGTCCTTGCCAAGCCCCTGACTCAGCCCCTATGTCCCCATCGGAATCTCCTCTGCTGTTCTCTGTCTGCACCTCTTGGTGCCTTGGCAGCCCAAGAACTGGTCCCTATAACCCTCTGCTGGTCTCAGCACCCAGTGCTGGTTTGCCCTGGGGTGTCACCAGCAGGTTGGGGCTGACCCACTGAGGATTTAGTCCCTCCTTTGTGCCCTCTGTCCAAGCCTGTGCTGATCCATCTCTATCTCTTGGCAGGCAAAGACCAGACCTTGTCCTTGTAACCCTCTCCTGATCCCAGCACCCACTGCTGATTTGCCCTGGGGTGTCACCAGCAGGTTGGGGCAGTCCTAACTCACTGGGGATTTAGTCTCTCCTTTATGTCATCCATCCCAACCTCTGCTGACCCATCTCTGTCCCTTAGCAGACCAAACCAGGACCTGGTCCCTATACCCTTTGCCGGTCTCAGCACCCAGTGTTGGTTTCCCTGGGGCAGTGCTGACCCTCTGGAGATCAGTCCCTCCTGTGTTCCCTCTGCCCAGTGTGACCCTCCTGTGCTGTCCCCACAGGTGGCCCTGCCAGCACTGTCCCCCACCATGCAGATGGGCACCATTGCACGCTGGGAGAAGAAGGAAGGTGACAAGATCAGCGAGGGAGAGCTGATAGCAGAGGTAACCCCGAGCTGCAGCTGCACCCTGAGTGTGCTGTCCCTGCCTGGGCACAGATCTGGGGCTCAGGGTCACCATCCCAGCGGATGCTGTTGGTGTTAGCCTAGAAAACACATAATCCCTGAATGATTCTATGGGTGCTTTTATTGAAGAGCTCTGGGAGTCAGGGTACAGACCCAAATCTGACTCCAACGTGGATCAGAGGTGGATACATTTTGTACTCTTCTCTTACATAACCATAGATTAATAATTACATTACTGTTATTCTATTGATTTCACCCAAGCATGGATCCCAGTTGCTTTTGATTATTGTTACAATCCTCCCTAGGCATAACTTCAAGTTCCCTTTGATCGTTGTTATGGTCCCCCCAAACATAGTTTCAAAATCTTATAATAATAATCTATTAATCAGGCAAATAATAATCTATTAATCAAGCAGGTATGTACAGATGGATATGCAAGTACATATAAATTCGTGTTGCTCGACTAAACATAATATCCATCTTTGTCACTAAGGTCTACCTTGACTACCACACTTCCAAACATTTTACTCTATGCTATCATTGGGAGCAAGAGGCTGTTAGAGCCTTTCCAAGCTGCCACTTTGCTCTTGCTGAGCAGGAGCAGCACTTTCCTTGTCTGAGAGCACCAGAGCTGGTGCCACAGGGCTGAGCTGTGTGTGGTGACCCTGTAAAAGGCTCTGAGCTCACCAGTCTGTCCTGTTGCCATTGCAATATCCTGTTCTCTCTCGAAGGTGGAGACAGACAAAGCGACTGTTGGCTTTGAGAGCATGGAGGAGTGTTACTTGGCCAAGATCCTGGTGCCAGAAGGGACAAGGGATGTTCCTATTGGGGCCATAATATGTATCACAGTAGAAAAGTATGTATTTGAGTTCAATTTCCTCTCTTGGGGCTTCTGGGGTGCCTTTGTGGAAGGCTTGGAGACCCTCACCTGACTGGTTTGGGGGCTCTGTGTTTGTTTCTAGGCCTGAATATGTTGATGCCTTTAAAAACTACACTCTGGATACTGCAGCAGCTGCTCCCTCCACAGCCTCAGTGCCTCCTCCTCCTCCAGCTGCAGCTCCCTCCCCACCACCTCAGCCTTCTCCTCAGGCTCCTGGCAGCTCTTACCCTCCTCACATGCAGGTAAGAGAGCTGACCACACCAGATGGGTCTGTGGGTGACTAACAAACAGTGAGTTGTGCTTGTGGATCATGTTTTTTACCTGGCTCAGATGCTGTGAAGTGCACATCCACTGCTGTCCCTGAGCACTTTGTGTCAGGGTGTTGCTGTGACATTCCTGTGACTAAGGAAATGTGAAACACTAGGCCTTATCCCACAGATGAAACATTTGTCTGAGATTTTACTTCTTAATCTGTGTTTTAGCTACTCAGCTTGCTTTCTCCCCTCTGCCTGCCTCACCTGCCCAGTTCTCCTCCTCGTGTGTGTCCCAGAGTGACTTGCCTCAGTCTCCTTTCAGCCTCGCAGATCTCAGCTGCAGACTGTCCCCGTGTGGTGGTGGCAGTGGTGATTTTGATACCCAGATTTCCTGCTCTCTGCCTTTGCTTGCTCTCCTGCTCAGACCTTGCTCAAAGAAGCCACAGCAGCAATGTGCCAGCTCTGCTTGGCTGTCCTGGAGCCAGATCTAGGAGTGCTTTAAAGCTGCTTCCTTAGGTTGGCATCATTTATCAGGAGTTCAAACTGTGTCCCTGATCCTTTGGATCACCAGGACCTGATTCTCTTGTGTTCTCTGCCTTCCCAGGTCACTCTCCCTGCTCTGTCACCCACCATGACAATGGGCACAGTGCAGAGGTGGGAGAAGAAGGTTGGGGAGAAGCTGAATGAGGGAGATTTACTGGCAGAAATCGAGACAGATAAAGCTACAATAGGTGAGTCCAAAGCCAGGAGTGGGTGAGGTGCCCTTGAAAGGGTCCACAGCAGCCTCTGTGCCAGCTGCTGTCCTCACTGCTCAGGGGGTGAAGCTGTGGGACAGCTAAAATAAGTGTTGTTAACTTCTCATTCCATTGGGGAGCTAAGCACTGGAGCTCCTTGAAACACTTCTGTTTCCTAATCAATCCCTAGCAACACACAGTTCATGGAGAGGTTTCTTTCCTAGCTGCACTGAAAAGGATTTTCCTGCCACTCAGTACAGGTCAGGGCTTTAGCTGCTTCCAGAAGCAGCATTTGAGGAACTCTTCAGCTGCCCCAGACACCAAAGCAGTGTTGTTTCTGTCCCTCACAGGCTTTGAAGTGCAGGAGGAAGGCTACTTGGCAAAAATCCTGGTGCCTGAAGGGACAAGAGATGTGCCATTGGGAACTGCTCTCTGCATCATCGTGGAGAAGGAGGCTGATATTCCAGCCTTTGCTGACTACCAGGCTGCTGCAGTCACTGACATGAAGGCACAAGCTCCTCCTGCTCCTCCTCCACTAGTAAGGACTGTTCCTAGCATGTGAGAGGAGCCATGGGAACCTCTGGGCAGTCTGTTCTGCTGGGTTGCAGTGGGAAGCCCTGGCAGGAGCAGTAGTGGTTGTGATTTGTGGCTGCAAGGCTGGTCCCTGTGTTGGTGATCACTAGTTTGCCCTCTAAAAACTAGAGCAGGTTTCATTCATTATGATCTCTTCTCTAGCCTGTTGCTGGTGCCACTTCTAATGTCTCATGCTTGAAAACTGGGAGCACAAGTTCTTTATTTCACCTTTTTTTTTTTTGGGGGGGTGGATATTCCAGCAGCTCAGTTGAGCTCCTTCCTAGGGAATTTACCTCCTGCCACTGGGCTAGAAAATTCAGATTAGTGGTTCAGATTAGTGACTACATTTGTTACTCTCTTGACTGGGAATTATTAGCTGGGCCAATTCCCTTCCTGCACCTTCAGCTAATGGCTTGGATTCTTCTGTTAAGGTGATGGCAACTCCTGCAGCTGCTCCTCCTCCTCCCCAGCCTGCTGCTGCCCCCACCCCAGCAGCCCCCACAGCTGGGCCCCCCCGGAAAGGAAGGATCCTGGTTAGCCCCTTGGCAAAGAAATTGGCAGCAGAGAAAGGAATTGACCTTGCCCAAGTGAAAGGTACAGTTTCTTTCCACTCCCTTGCTCTCACTCCCAGGTGTGTCCCTCTAGACACATCCTTGCCTGTTCTTTTCTCTCCTCCCTGGCAGGAACATCCTGACTTTCCTCACCAGGAGTTGTGTTAAGTGATTCCTCTCTGTTAATAAATCTGGTGCCTTTAGAAGCAAAGCCCTGTTGGAAGTCATTAAAATCCTCTTACATTTTGGCTCTGACCCTTTCAGGTACTGGACCAGATGGTAGAATCACCAAGAAGGATGTGGAGTCATTTGTGCCACCAAAGGTTGCTCCAGTGAGTAGAGCTGAAATCTCTGAGAATTGATGTTATGGTAGTGGAAATGCTCTGTAGAAAGGCAATTCCTGCATAGAACTGTGGCTGAGGGATTGTGTGGGCTTAGGCTGTGCAGCTTAGCCTGTCAGAAACGTGGATGAAGTTTCCTCCCTCTATTTGTCCCTTTGATGTTTCACTGAGCAAAAAAAATAGTGAGCTCCCAACCCTTCATTTGGTTGCTAAATTGCTGTGGATTGAGGTCAGCCCAATCGCAGTTGATCCAACATTGCTGAAAAGAGGTGATAAGGAGGAAATCCAGACTTGGGCACCACCAGGCTGCTGTCACTGCTGCCCCAACTCTGTTCTGGTACCACAGCTTGTCTTTTCCAGAGGTGTTGCTGTGTGTGCTTCTGAAAACAACCAGGCAGCAAGACTGGTGTCCTGAGCTCCACAGCAACTGCAGATCACTCAAATACTGCATTTAATGGTCAGACACAGGATTTACAGGGAGCCTTGTGGGAGGCTGAGAGGAGAAACAGCTGCTGCTCTTAGCGAGAGGCAGCTCAGCCTCAGCTTGGGGAGTTAGCTGATGTTTGGGTGGCTCTGAGATGCTGTTTCTCTGCAGGCTGCAGCCCCAGAGGCAGTTCCTGCAGCTGCTGCAGTGGCAGCAGCACCTGAGGGAACCTTCACAGACATCCCCATCAGCAACATTCGGAGGGTAAGAAGGTTTTGCTCCTTTCCAAGATGATTATTTTGCATGGTGAACTTCCCAGTCTGATTGATTGATTGATTTTCCTCTCTCCCTTTGCACTCCCCAGGTCATTGCTCAGAGGCTGATGCAGTCCAAACAAACAATACCTCACTACTACCTTTCCATTGATATAAACATGGAACAAGTCCTGGTGCTAAGGAAAGAACTCAATCAGGTAAAGTGTTTGGGTATGGTGAGATCCCCTCCCAGCTTTGCCTACCCTGGGGTTGGTGCTATTCCATTGTGGCTTGGGGAAAAAAAGAGGCTTTTCAGTGCCTTCTGGAGTCTGTGACAATGAGACTTTTGAGGTACTGACTTCCCTAAGAGCTGCTCAGTGCTCTGCTTGGTGCAGAGAGAAAACAGGGCAAAAAGGTTTTGAAGAGCAAAAAAAGGAGTAGAAAAATTAAGAAAAATAAGAATCCTAAGCCAAATTTGAGGGAAAAACAAACAGGAAAAACTACTGTACCTTCTGACATGATGGAGGAGATGAATTCACCTCCCAAATTATGTTCAGATATTTCTGCTTGCAAGTGGGGTGGCTGTTTTCTAACAATTCCTGTGCACGTGGAGTGCCTCCCAGGTGAGCTGGGCACACATTGACACCTGGAATGTCTCTGTTTGCAGGAGGTCTCGGATAACATTAAGCTTTCTGTCAATGATTTCCTGATTAAAGCTTCTGCTTTGGCATGCCTGAAGGTGCCCGAGGCAAATTCTTCCTGGATGGACACAGTTATTAGGCAGTAAGTTTATGGTACGGTCGAGGCCAGAAACTTCCTTCCTTCAGTAGAGAGTTCATGGCAAAAGAGCAGAAATTCTGCTGGGTTTGAGGGAGGGGAACAACATACTGACTTTGAGAGGGTTTTGCTGAAGCGCTGAGAACTCTGAGGGTGATGTGGAAGGTGAAATAATTGATGCAGAGTTAACTCAGGGTTGGCTGAGCAGTTTGTGAGGTGGTTTGAGTAAGTGGGAGCTGCTGTGTCCTGCAGAAACCACGTGGTGGATGTGAGTGTGGCTGTCAGCACTCCTGCAGGGCTCATCACCCCCATCGTGTTCAACGCTCACATCAAGGGCTTGGCTGCCATCAGCAAGGACGTGGTGTCCCTGGCGACCAAGGCCCGGGAAGGGAAACTTCAGCCTCATGAATTCCAGGTGAGGAGCTCAGGTTGATGTTACAGGTGGCTGTTCTTACCTGCTTCACCTGCACCTGTTTCATGGTGTTTGAATCGGGGAATATCCTGAGTGGGAATGGGCACAGAAGGGTCTAAGTCCAACTCTGCACAGCCCCAACAATTCCACCCTGTGCCTGAGAGTGTTGTCCAAACACTCCTGGAGCTCTGTCAGCCTTGGGGCTGTGGCCAAGGTCCTGGGGAGCTGTTCAGTGCCCAAACACCTCTGGGGGAAGAACCTTGTCCTGATGCTCAGGCTAACCCTGTTCCAGTGCCCAAACACCTCTGGGGGAAGAACCTTGTCCTGATATCCAACCTGACCCTGTCCCAGTGCCCAAACACCTCTGAGGGAAGAACCTTCTCCGGAAGACCCAAACCCTCCCCTGACACATCTCCAGCTGTTCCCTCAGGTTCTGCCCCTGTTCAGAAGGGATCAGTGCCTGGAAGTTCTCCTGCTCCAGGGCAGGGTTTGAGGAGCTCCTCACCTGGGCCTTGGCATTCTCGATCTCACCCTGAACCTGACCCCGTCCCAGTGCCCAAACACCTCTGGGGGAACAACTTTGTCCTGATACCCAACCTAACCCTGTTCCACTGCCCAAACACCTCTGGGGGAAGAAGCTTTTCCTGCTATCCAACCTAACCCTCCCCAACACAGCTCCAGCTCCACCCTGGGGTTCTGTCACTGGTCCCAGAGAGCTCAGTGCTTCCCTCTTTGTTTCCTCTCCTGAGGAAGGAGCAGACAGCTCTGAGGTCTCCCCCTCAACCTCCTCATGTTTCCACATGAAACAGCTTTTGTGAGTTTGACCACGAATGTGTTTTTTTCTTGCAGGGTGGTACTTTCACAATCTCCAATTTAGGAATGTATGGGATTAAGAATTTCTCTGCCATAATCAACCCCCCCCAGGCCTGCATCCTGGCAGTGGGCTCCTCTGAGAAACGGCTGGTGCCAGCTGACAATGAGAAAGGGTAAGGTGGCAGCTCATTCTCCATGCAAACTGCAGCAGTGGCTGCTTTTGTGGCTGTTTTTCTGACACCTCCCTGAGCTAACCACTTAGAAAACCCTCGGATACACTGAAATGGAAAGGCTGGGTTTGCTTCCTCTGAGGGGCAGGATTAAGCTGTGCAAAAGTTTGGGATCCACAGTGGTTTAGGCACCTGTTCCTCTTTAACAACTTGCTGAGTGTGCATTTAAGGAGAACCTAAGGGGTGGGTTATCTCCCATGAGTTGTGTGTAACATCCCCTTGCCTGGAGCTTGCACTGGCACAGACCCAGGAGAATATTTCAGATTACGTAGACCTGTTAACACTCCTGGTGTCACTCACTGACCCATGGGCAAACTGGAGCTTACTGGGCTGAATGGTTCTTTCTCCTGGATGGTTTGGGGCTGCTCCTGTGATGCCAGGAGAGATGAGCTCCCTGTCCTAAGGAGAACACACAAAGCTTCTCAGTGCATTAGTTAACTTAGTCTCTTAGTTTTCCTCAGGAAGGGCACGAACATGATCTGCTCTCCGAGCTGATTTTTTTTAGCAGCCCAAAGGGAGAACCACCAAGCAGCTATTCCTGGCTCTCCTCAAAAAGCCTTTCTGCTCTGGTAGTGGCTCTGACCTGCACAGAGGAGTTGTGTTAACCTCTTCCTTCCCTTCTCCCCCACTCTCTTCCAGCTTTGACGTGGCCAGTGTGATGTCTGTCACCCTGAGCTGTGACCACCGCGTTGTGGACGGGGCAGTGGGAGCACATTGGCTGGCTGAGTTCAAGAACCTCCTGGAGAAGCCAGTAACCATGCTGCTATAATTTAACCCTGCAAGCAGAATTGTCCTGGGTCACACTGTTGTGTTTTAAACAAGCTATTTAGACTTTAGTGTTAAGACTTAAGAGAGTTTTCCTTTTTTTTTTTTTATTTAAGATATGTATTATATTCTCTGGTAATGTTATTACCAGTCTGTACAGGAAAAAAAAAAAAAACAAACCCACCCCACAGTTTGCAAAAGTGCTTTTCAGAGCAATATTACAGCTAAACTGTATTTTTATACAGTTAGATCACTTGCAAACTCTTCCAAAATGGAGTGAAGCATCCCAGATTTTTAAGTGCTCCTGGCAGTGTGGCTACTGCCCCTGAACTGGGGGTGCACAGCAACAGCTTCATCACCTCAGTGTCCTCAGAAGTTTGGGTTGCAAACATCTCTCCCCAGGAGTGCAGCTGAGATGGTCCCTGGGACGAGTGAGCAGGTGATCCCCACGTTGTGCTGTTGCTGGGAGGGTGAGGGGGAAGATGCACTGAGGGACTGAAGTGCCTGGAGATGTTTTCTCCAAGGCCAAGTGCTGACTTTCCAGCTCTCTGCTGGAGTTTGGCACTGGGCTGGACCTTCTCAGCTACCTGATCCCTTTTGAGCACTTTAAGGAGCACTGATGTGTGTGGGGTCACAGTGCTTGGATACCACTGGGACTGTGCTGTCTCCTCCTGGGCTCTCACTCACGTGTGCTTTTTGTTATGAGAACCCTTTGGTTGCTGTTCCTCATGCTGAGTTAACCTCAGGCTGTGGTGCCAAGGAAGTAACTGTTGGGCAGAACGTTCAAGAGACTCTGTGTGTTGGATCCCAATGTAGGCAAATCCTTGTGTGCTGATCATCCCTTCAGGGGATATGAATCATGTGAATGTCTGGAATTGTTCATTTCAGGTGTTCTGACATAGGAAGCTCTGAGTTAGCCACTGGAATTGCAGATCCTCCCTGAGCTGTCTATGTTGTCCCAGCCTCAGCTGCAGAACGTGCTCTCCATGTACATATTGTATGTAAAATGCTTCACTGGTTTGTTGGACTGGTGTCCAGTTACTCCCAATCATTGTGTCCTGCAAGGGGTGCAGTGCTGAGCATCAATTCCACTTTCCACATGGAAACATTAATGTCAAGGACAACTGTGCAGTAAAAGGACAAAGGGAATTACACAGGGGGAAGAGGTGAGAAGCAGAGGAAGGAGTTCAAGCTGATGTGTTAGTCTGTGTATTGTCTCCTGTAAAATTCTACAGAATCCACTAAAGATACTGAGGGAAAATACTGTGGAGATTAAATATTTTTGTGGGAACTATTTAATGTCTGGTTGCTGTGATAATTGGTTTTCATGCCTTGCTTAAGCAAAACAAAGTGCATTAAGGTTTTGGAGTTTCTTTAATGACTGAAACTGCTCTGGTTCCAGAACCCAAATTCCATTAAATGTTTGGAATTGACAACTACTAAACCACGTCCCAGTGCTTTTCTCTGCATGTGGCTTTGCTGTGCTGCTCTAGCTCAGTGCTCTGCAGCCCTTGAAACTCACCCTATTAACCTGGAGTTAGTGGCAGATGG
>NW_008669410.1:9377-10653 GCF_000695815.1 Acanthisitta chloris
TGGGCTGTTCAGCACTGAGTACTCCTGGGAGCTGCTCTACCCTGTGCATCCACTTTGTTTGACACAGGCACATCACACCTGTACTGCTGCTCCTTGAGGCAAAAGTGATGGAGTGAAGCATTGGTGGAGCTTCACCACAGCTCCTAACTGTAGATACACCAGTACTGCAACTGTCAATACTCCTGCAATATTTACAAGAGTACAATAATTTACCACCTGTACTTATTTTCCTAACTGTGGTGGTGCTGATGTCCCTCCAACCTTCCTTTCCTACTTGTAAAGGCACTTGAGGTGCTCAGCCTGAGATGACTCCCCATGCACAAGGATTCCCACTCTGCCCAGAAGCCACAAATTCCCTTCCTTTGCTTTGCCTGGAGATCACAGAATGGTTGGGGTTGGAAAGGACCAACAGTGTGAGCTGATGTGAGTGTGTGTAGTGTGGCCAAAGAGATTCCTCGTGCGTAAGGATTCTTCGGGATTTAGATGAGTGCAATTTCTGCAGTTTGGGTTTGGTTTTCCCCGAAAAGAAGGACTTCTTTAGAGCCTCAGGTGAGATGTGCCTGTGCCATCCCTTCCTGGGCACTGAGTGCTGAGAATCCCAGGTGAGATGTGCCTGACATCCCTGCAAGTCCTGAGTGAGATGTGCCTATGTCATCCCTTCCTGGGCACTGAGAGCTGAGAATCCCAGGTAAGATATGCCTGTGCCATCTCTGCAATATCCAGGTGAGCTATACCTGTGCCATCCCTGGGCACTGAGAGCTGGAGTCTCAGTTGAGATATACCTGTGCCATCCCTGCAACCCCCAGGTGAGATACACCTCTGCCATCCTGTGAGTCCCAGTTGAGCTATGCCTGTGCCATCCCTTCCTGGGCACTGAGATCTGGGACTCCCAGGTGAGCTATACCTGTGCCATCCCTGTGAGCCCCAGGTGAGCTATACCTGTGCCATCCCTGGGCACTGAGAGCTGGAGTCTCAGTTGAGATATACCTGTGCCATCTCTGTGAGCCCCAGCTGAGCTATACCTGTGCCATCCATTCCTGGGCACTCAGAGCTGGCACTCTCAGGTGAGCTATACCTGTGCCATCCCTGGGCACTGAGAGCTGGAGTCTCAGTTGAGATATACCTGTGCCATCTCTGTGAGCCCCAGCTGAGCTATACCTGTGCCATCCATTCCTAAAAATCAGAGATACCTCTGCCATCCTGTGAGTCCCAGTTGAGCTATGCCTGTGCCATCCCTTCCTGGGCACTCAGAGCTGGCACTCTCAGGTGAGCTATA
>NW_008669411.1:0-625 GCF_000695815.1 Acanthisitta chloris
TTCTCATTTTCGTTCTTCTCTGCCTCAACTTTCTGTCTGAGTTTGCTGCCCAAGATTTGTGAGTTTGCTTCTTCCAAACAGGAATTGCCATCTCGCATCGGTGCCCTGTGATGTGATCTGATGAACCACGGTGGGGCTGGTTGTGTTCCTGTCGGTTCTGTGCTCTCTGGGCATGGAGAGGGTCTCATCTTCCCATTGTATGGACCATGAGGACCAGCCAGGGCCAGGCAGTGCCCCACTGGATTCAGGTGGTCCATGGTGGTGTCTGGTGGGACAGGATGCTGGCCCTGCCTGGGATGTGACATGTGGCAGGGAGAGGGGAGCAGTGGAGGGTGTGGGGGTCCTGGAGTCCCCGAGGGCAGCAGGTTGGGGTGCAGGGCCCCAAACTGCTCCAGAGTCACCAGAGGGAGCAAGCTGGGGGCAAAGGGCTCCTGCTGTGTCTGGCATGTCCGGGTGAGGTGGAAGCATTGTGCAGAAGAGCAGGATGCAGGTGCCCTGCAGCAGCTGCAAAGGGTCAGAGACAGAGGGACTGTCCTCCTGGGGTGCCCCGTGCTGGTTGTAGCACTCCTGGGCAGGAGGTGGGAGCAGCTGTGGCCAAGGGGCTCTGCCCCAAGGGTGGGACAGG
>NW_008669411.1:642-3456 GCF_000695815.1 Acanthisitta chloris
CCTTTCTCCATAGGTGCTGCCAGGGGGGCCAGGCACTTCTGGTTGCTCAGCTGTGGCGCATCACCCACCGTGCCGGTGCCAGGCTGCCGCGCAGCATCTGAGCAGCTCTGGTTACTTAACATGCAGCAAGTGTTGTACTCGGAGAAATTTAGACGTAATTTTTTTGTGCTTGCATGTAAATGTGGGTAGGTGCTGTCCTGATTGATGGCAATTAGCATTTTCTAACGGTAACAGATGTTCGGATTGCCAGGAGGCTGGTACCTAACGCCCACGCTGCCATCTGTTCCGCTGGGCACTGCCTGGGGAAGCGGCACCAGCGCCGTGGACCTGCGGGGCTGTGCTGGGGTGTGTTTAACAGCAGTGTGCAGGGGGGGTTATTATGGGGTTTTTTTTCTGGGGGAAAATAATAATAATAAAGATATTTTCAGGTTTATAAATAGTATACTCTGTTTATTATGGGATGGAGACTTTCCATCTGATCAGCAGCCTGGATTGCTGCATGGAGTTAGGGAAGCAGTTTGGACAGCGCAGGGAGCAGTGGTGCCTCGTTTTCCAGGGATGCAGTGGGAAGGGGTTCTAGTGCAGTGGCCAGTGGGTATCCATGGGTGGACCCCCTGTCCTCTGCCTGCTCCCCACGGTGGGTGGTAGCTGCTTGTGGGGACAAGGACTGTCCCAGTGTGGGTATCACTTGTCAGGTCTGGGATGGAAGCAGTGAAACACCTGTGTAGTGTTTAAAGGCATTTAAATGTATGTTTTAAGAAGGGGCCCAGAGCCCTGAGCCTGGTCCTGCTGCCCAGGCAGTCCACCACAGTCCTTTTGCTCACTGAGTGCCTATCCCTCCTCATTTCCTCCTGCCTCCCTTTATCTGCAGCCTTTTACTCCTGTTTATTCTTGTGCCAACATCATCTTTTAGTGTGACCAGCTCCTCCCAGTGCCCATTCCCTGTGTATTTGCAGAGATGCTCCTCTGTCTTTCTGTCCTTTCATTGGCACCCAGTGTCTGTCCATCCTCTGGCAGTCCTCCCTGCTCCCCTATTCTAACCCCCTCACATGGGGTCATCCCATGGCATGGATCCAGTGCCAGACAAGCACAGCACAGCGGCACAGCTGCCTTTCCCCAGAGCTCCCTGTGCCAGGCAGCACTCACACTCACACACTCACACTCACACGCTCACACTCACTCTCCTCCCAGATGCTGGAGCTGGTGACTCAGAGTCAGCCTGTGGCTGAGTAATGCGCCGAGATGTGTCTCCATGTGGTTCCCAGGTTGGAGCAGACACTCCCACATGGTCCTGGTGTTCAGCATTTTGGACTTTGTGCTGCTTGGTGGCTCTGGCCTTGGGGTCTGCCAGCCCCTCCGGGCTGACCTCTTCCTTCTGCCACACTGTCCTGCTGGGATGCTGCTCTCATTCCCAACTTATTCTGGCATGAGCTGCTTCAGGTACAGGCAAATCTTACCTGTTTGTCATATATTTCCACCTTGTTTTTCCACTTGGCACCAGGAGTAGTTCCTGGGAGCTGCAGGTGCCAAATGGGTGCATGGGGCCATTGCTAGACACTGGCAGCTGAGCCAGAGCAGAGCTCTGGTTCAACCCTCACAAGTGGCCACCATGTCCCCCAGCCATGCACACTGTGACCAGCATGGAGCTGTTTCCATGACACACAATTAGCTCTTCCCTGGGCATCACTAACATTGCTTTGGAATGACCCTGGCATTCTGCCAGCTGCTCCATGAGCTGCTGTGGAGAGAACCAGCTCCTTGCAGGTGGCAGTTTTCTGACACATCTCAGTACAGGACCTGGCTCAGGGTGGGACCAAGCATTCCCAGGTCCCACCGTGGATTTCCCAGCACTCATCCCTTGCCTGGCTGTAGCAGCAGGAGGGTTGGTGATTGAATGACAAAAGGTGAATTAGATGGAAAGTGCTTTCCTGCTCTCAGGAGAGCTCCCACGCGTTCACCAAGGTTTGGTTTTGAGGCATTTCTGTATTTTCACTTTCCCTCTCCTCCTCCCAGTTTTCCTTTTAAAAACATGAGTCAGTCGTGGCGTGCACAGAGGGAATACTGGGAGCCTGGGCTGGCTCCTGTGCTGCCGAGCCCTGCGGGGACAAATCCTGTCCTTGGCACTCGGGGAAGCTGAGCCGGGTTTGAGCTGAAACCCCCAGCCCTGCTGAGCCCCGGGATCCCCCTCCTGGGCAGCTTTAGGGGGATCGTGAGGCTTGGCTGTGGCTCTGCTGCAGCTCCAGGAGACCCAAGGCACTTCTCTCTGCCCTTTACATGAGGTCCTGGCCCTGACCAGGGCCAGGCATGGTACGTGGCAAGGTGGGAGCAGAGGAGTCATCATATTGGGCAGAGGAGCCATCTGGCAACTTTGGGATGAGCCAAAGCCTCACCCTGGCATGAGCGCGTTCAGCTCCCGCTGCAGTGCTGGCCCCAGGGCACCTGGTGCTGCCTGGGAGGTGTGGGCTGGGGACAGGGATGTGGGCTGGGGATGGGGCTCGAGTGCAGACAGGCTTCTCCCCCACACCTTTTTTTTGGTGCTGGAAAACAAGCCTGCTTTGTCTTTGTCGTTCTTCCCCTCACTTGCTTTTCAAATCCATTTGGGAAAACTTCCCGGGTGCTCGCAGAGGTGTCACCAGCCCGACAGTTTGTGCTGCTCTAATAAAATGGCTCCGTAGCAGAGGGTTTGATCTATTTTTAAAGCAAGTTCCACGCTGTCTCCTCCCGCCCTCCCACCGGCAGCAAAACTGAGCCCGAAGGCTCCTGGGAGCGCAGCAGCAGCGCGGGGCAGCTGGCGAGCCCAGAGCCCGTGCCCAC
>NW_008669411.1:3499-8234 GCF_000695815.1 Acanthisitta chloris
CCATCCCCGCTCTCCGTGGCCAGGAGATGCTCCAGGGAGCAGTACAGTGCTCCCTTCGCTGCTCTGTCAGGGAGAGGAGCTCTCTGCGTGGATTTTATTCCTCCAAGCGGTGACTGTGCTGTATAAATTAACATACGGAAACTTCACTCCGCTTGGAAGTTTGGTATTTTCTGCTCGTTTGATGCCCTGTTATTAAAACTCAATTTTCTACGAATAACGTCCTTTAAATAGAATTCGTCTTCCAGCGATGACTCATCGCAGAGCAGCAGCTCCTCGCAGGAGAAGGCAGCACGAGGGCAGGTCTGGCACTCGCAGCCTTGGGAATCCCCAGATCAGCTCCCGGGGCTTTGCTGCGTGCAGGGGAAGCTGCCCTGGTTGTCTCTGCTGCCCGTCCTTCCCTCTGTCTGCTCCAGCTGCTGCCGATGCCCAGGAGCTCAGCATGGGGATTGGATCCCTGATGCGGTCTCTGGTGTCCCCAGACCCTGCAGACCAGGAGTGGCAGAAGAGACTGTATTGCAGGGGGTGCCCACTTACCTGTGGTGACACCACGATGGTGTCACTGTGTCACTGCCTCCCACCTGTGCCATCCCTTGGCACCGGTGGTGACAGGCTGGGGATGAGGTGAGCTCCCAGAGCAGGAGGATGCAGGGAGCAAGGATCACTGCACAGGATGCCTGTGTCCAGCCTTGCTGGGTGGTGGCCAGGAGAATCCAGCAGTAGGATGTGGGGCACAGTAACATCTGCCCACATCTGTGTCTGTTCTGCCAGCACTGGCTCTTGTCTGTGCTGGTCCTCAGAGACACTGCTGGGGAAAAGATCAGCAGCTCATTTCCTTTGATGAAGCTTCTTAGAGAGGTGTCAGGGACAGGAATAGATGTGGCAAGTGTGTTGGGGGATGGAGGTGGATTTTAGGTGCTCGCTGGGCAGGGGGTTGGTGCAGCAGGTGGGAGTCAGGATGAATGGGCTGGGGCTGAGGGCTCCTCTCCAGAGCTGTGTTTCACCAGCACAGCAGCACATCGACACAGGGCAGGTTTCCCCAGGGGAAGAAGAGGAGGGCACAAGTGAATCTCTCAGCCCTGGCAGTGTTAGGCTGGGGCAGCTCTGAGCGGTCCTGAGCTCCTACTAAAATGAGTTTTCTCCCTGCTTCTGCCCCATCCCCGGGTTGCTGCTTGCTCCGGTCCAAGGGTTCCTGCCAGGATTATTATTCTTTCAGGTCTGGCATCTGTTAAGGTGACAGCAGCCGGGGAGAGGGAAGGGATTGGAACAAATTTCTCATAAAAAGTAGCTAAGTTGATGAAACCATTACGGTGCCTGCATCCAGCACTCCATCATCATGACAGGCCGGGGAGAGGGACAGGCACGGCTGTACAACGAGCTTTGCCCCAGGGGAGCAGGGCCAGCCCTCTGTCCCACGGCTCCCTGTCCCTGGGTGGGCACACACACCCCAGTCTGTCCTCTGTCCCATCCCACAGCCTGGGCCATCCCCATTTCCCAGTGCTGGTGCTGCTGCTGGTGTTCAATGTGAGGGTCCTGGAGCAGCCCTGGGATCCCCAGCCTGGGGCAGAGCCATCAGGGAGAAAGAGACGGGGCTGGGGCAGATGGGGTGACCAGGGAAGGGAAAGCAGGGCTGAGCACTGGATTCCCAGAGCATTACCTGCTTTTATTAAAAATCAATGATGCGCTTGAGCGGTTCCACTTTGTCTCCCCGACAGCAAGGCCTCTGCATCAGCCAGGGCACAGGATCCGGCACCACTCATGGCTCTTGTTATCACCCTCCTCTCTTTGCTGCTCACCCTCCCGAAACCAGCTCAGCTCAGTCCCATCAGTGCTGGGATGTACAGCGACATTGCTCATCTCCTCCTTTTCCTGGCTTATTCCCATGATCTGCCATGGCCCAAAAATGATCTGCCATGCCCCATCCCTGCTGCCCAGCCACAGGACACTTCATCAGGCAAACTTCTGCCTCCTCGTCCTCGTTCCTATGGAGGGAAGTGTGTGTGATGGTGTCAAAGAAGAGGGATGAATCCCTGTTTCTGTGCCCCTCCCCAGGCCCCTGTGATAAACATAGCACCCAGGAGCTGCCATGGAGCATCCAGGAGTTGCAGGCAGGGCTGGGGCTCATCCAGCGAGTCCAGGGGGATATTGGTCACCAAGGTCATAGTTATCACCATCCAGGACAGATGAGCTGTGGTTCTTGGGCACAACATCTGCCAGGCTGAACTTGGAGAGACTCTGTTTGCTGGCCCTGGCCTGGGTCCTGTTGCTCTGTCTGTGTTCAGCCACACTCCCCTGGGCTTTAAACCATGCCAGTGCTTTTTCCTACAGAGGTGCTGCTCTGGGGATCGTGAAGAGCTGAGAGGACTCCAGAAAAGGCTGCTTATCTCCAGACCAAGTCTCAGAAATTGTTTTAATCCCTTTTCCACCCCCACAGCCTCCTTCATTCTCAGCTAGAAGTGGTCACCCCTGTTAAGTGCTTGCTCCTGGGCTGAGTACTGAGCTGGTGGAGGAGGTGCTGGGATGTGGAAGGAAAACCCTTTTTCCTGGAGGCGTTGAGCTATTCCTTACCGTGACCTAGATGTCAGTTTAATGCTCCAGCAAGTCCCAAGACTCGCATATGAAGTTGCCCAGGGGAAGAGGATATTTCGGGAACACAGAAGCTGCTCAGCAGTGGTAAAGTGCACGAGCTTTCCCTGGCAGGAGCCGTGCCGAGCCTCCGTCTGCTCGTGCCCACCATGCCAGCCATGGAGCGGTGCCTGCTCTCCTTGGGATGTGAGCACAGTGCCCAGGCAGTGGGAGGGTTGGTGATGCTCTGGCACACGATGGCAGTGCCTTTTAGAGCCCATGGTGCTCCAGGAATGGTGCTGGAGCGTGACCGGGAGCTGCCGGAGCTGCCTGCCTGGTGCATGGCCATTCTGCCCAGAGCAGGAACACTCCCAGCTCCATCCTGTGGTTGGGCATGGGCTGCCAGGAGGAACGTGCAATAGGTGGAGGATGCACACTGCCATGCTGGGTAACTCCGGGTTTGCACACTTGCCCATCGCTGTAGCCTTTTGGGGCCTGGGCTGGACACAGGCACAGTGCTCACCTCCCCCTTGCTGCTCTCCTCTTCCTGTCAGGGTTAAACAAATTATTTTAATGAAGTTCTTTGTGCTGCTCAGCACCCCCAGCCTGAGCCCTGCTCACACACAGCTCTGAGGTGTCTTAGCAGGTGCCCCAGCACTCAGGGGGTCTGACATGCTGGGGAGCCATGAGGGAATGCTTAATCTGTCCCTCTGGGTCCTGGTTTTGGAGCTCCTGAAGGGCCACAGAGCTGTGTACCAGGGCAAGAGCTTGAGCTGGGACCTCCTAAGGTTTGGAGAGGCTGAGAAATGGTGGGAGAGGGCTGTGCCATTGGATTACAGCAGCACCACAGGGCCACACAAGGCCAGATTGCACAGGTTGGCTTTGACACATCGATTTGAAAAATGAGGCGATTTCGTTCCAGTGTTGTTATTTATCTTTATTCTGCTGCGGTGGCTGCAGGTGGGGAGAGAAGAGCAGGGACTCCCTGTGACACAGCTCATAGTCATGCCAAGTCAGTGGGGATTGTCCCCAGCATGTCCCTGCCTGAGGACAGACTTGGGAGCTCTTGGCTCCTTTACGTGCCACCTTCAGAGGGGCTCAGGACCCTGGGAGGGTCCCTAGCAGTGCTGGCAGGTGCTGGTGCTGCCTTGTTCTCTGGCAAAGGTTTTCTCCTTCATCAGGCACAGCTGCAGGTGGTTGGAGCGATGAGGGCTGGGGTGGGAGCATTATTGGTGCCCCGAGGAGAGGTGGGAATGTTTTGTCTGCGGGAGGAGATTTTGGAGCTCTACTCCCAGCCTGTGAGTGCAGCAGTGTGGTGAGGAGACGGAACAGGTTAGTGGGGTCATGAAGGGAATTTTGTGCTTGTTTTGGTCTCTTAATGACTTTTCTTGTTTACCCTTTGTGGCTGTGTGGCTCAGTTTACCTTGCTGTTAAACAGAACTTGGGCGTAACATCCTTCTGCAGACCATGTGGTGTGTAGCTGATGTTTGCCTCTCCCCTGCCTCGACACTCCTGGCGCTGGTTGGGGACCAGATGATGTTCTCTACCCTTGCCTGGGTCGTTGTGTCCCACCTTGCTCCTTGTGCTCCTTGCTGCCTGCTGGGTTTGGGTGTGTTCCCTGGGCTCTGCCAGGTCTGGTCCTGCTGGGTCCCTACATCCATCCCACTGCCATCGCAGCCTTTGTGGCATAAAGCACAACCTAAAAGTTGATGCTTCCATCTTGTGTTCCCCTGCACCTGTGAGTTCCCCTGTGGATGATTTAGAGCTGAAAGCCTGGGCTCTGGCACTGGGAGAGGGTTCCCGAGATAAAATAATCTCTGCCAGCAGCTGAAGTGACAGAAGCCCCATTAACAGCAGCATATGCCTGGGAACACCCGTGCTGCGCGGGAGGACGATGCGGAGTGGGGGGAGCGCGGGAGCAGCAGCCCATAGGAAGGGGGAATGCGGGAGCTGGTAATTACTCTGCTGCCATTGGGATGCTCCTTACTAATTTACGGCATTAGTGGAATCGGGATGCGATTCTTCCTCCTGAGCCCGGGCAGGGCTGTCCCCTGGTGCAGGCAGCCGTAATTATCCACATTTAACTGAGGGCTTGTAAAATGTATTTGTCTTGCAGAATGTGAGTGTAATTGCTGTGAATTAAATACGGATGCAGTTGTGGCTGGAGCAGGAC
>NW_008669411.1:8277-16487 GCF_000695815.1 Acanthisitta chloris
TCCCTGGCCCCCTCCGAGCCGGCAGGGAGTGATGCTGCTGCTGCTGAGCAGGGGAGGATTTGGGGGAAATTTCCCTCCCTCCCTCCCTCTCCTGGCTGGTCTGACTGGATGTTTGTGCTGACTGGATGAATGCGCTGACGGGAGGGAGCCAGGCAGCCTGTGAGTGAGTATTCCCGGGGAACTGCTGGTTTATCTCCTCTCTCAGCGTCGGGCTGGGGGCTGCCCTGGGTTTGTTTGACTCGATGTGTGCGTTTGCAGATGTTGGTGCCTGCGTGCAGCTGGCGCTGGGCTGTTCCTCGGGTGCAGAGCTCCGTGCTGAGGGTCCTGCCCTGGTATCCTGCTATCCTGGCTGCTCCTGGCTCCAGCCCTCCCTGCAGTCACAGCCCCAGGTCTTCTCCGTGCCAGGATCCTCGTGGCAGGGGATCCATCCTGGTGTGGCTGTGGAGCTCCCAGACAGGGTGGGGGACAGAGCCTGGGTGCTGCTCTGTGATCTTGCAGGGGGACACCAGGTGCCTTCAGGCTCAGGGCCCTCTATGGGACACCTGCCCTTGGTCTCACCAGTTCTGGTTGCTGCCTCCCCTCCCCAAGGCAAAAGGGGTTTTTCAAGGCATTTGGATCTTTGCTCTCTGAAGGAACATTTCCTTGCCTGGGGAGGTGGTGATAAACCTGTGACTTGGACCTGCTGAGCCTGGAGGAACTGGTGCTGGGGTGACAACAGTGTCAGCTGTCCCCTTGGCCCAGGTGCAGCTCGCTGGCTGTCACAGAGGTTTGGGGACATCCTGCTTGGAGTGGAGCTGACCGCTCTCCATGGCTGTTACCTCCCACCCCCCATAACCAAGGCAGGATGCTGAATGTCCTTCTGTGTTAGGGTGACTGTGACTGCAACCCAGTGATGGTTGCCCATAGGTGATGAAGGTCATATGTGGTGACTGAGATGCTGGGATCGTGCTTGGGGTCTGTGCTGGAAAAACACTGGTGGCATGGGAAATGTGCAGGAAAGAGCTACAGAAATGGTTCACAGACTGGAAAATCTGCTCTGCCGTGGGAGACAGAGCCTAAGTAGGTTGAACTTTTCATCCAAGAGAAGTTTAAGAGGTGGCTTTGCGACGTGGGTTGTTTTAGGCTGTGATCAAGCGATCTCTGTGGGTACAGAGCGCTCTAATTTAGCAGGGAAAAGACATAACAAGATCCAGGCTCTGAAGCTCCAGCTAGACAAATTCTGACTGGAAACGAAGTGCATATTTTTATCAGGGAAGGTAATTAACCACTGGAACAGCTTAAGCCTGTGGGGAATTCTCCTTTGCTTGACATCTCTGGATCAGACCTGGATATCTGTCTGGGAGGGAGGCAGTGGATGGGATAAACACAGGATTGGAGCCTCTGGCCTGTGTTCCAAGGCTGTGCTTCCCGGGTCTAAGGCCCCTTCCAGCCCTGGACTGTAACATTTGATGTTGGTGCTTGGGGTAGATTGAAATTTGGGTTACACAGGAGAAACAGAGCACTGAAGCACTCGAAATGTGAAACCAAAGGGAACTTTCTCTCCTTACTTGTGGAAAATTTGATACTCTGAAGCCTGTTTGGGGTTTTCCAGTCCATTTTTTGTGCCCATGCTGTAATGCCTCTGGCCAGACTGCGTTGCTCAGTGTTATGTACCCACACTGTGTGATGCAGCAGCAGAAACTTTCCCGAAGTCAAAGCAACTTGCGTTCCTCCTGAGCTGGAGATCCAGACACCTTCAGGGGGAATGAAATGAGGTGGCGGTGTCTGTGACAGACCAATGCTGTCTTGTGCAGCTCTATCTTGAGCTGGGGGGGAATGAAATGAGGTGGGGGTGTCTGTGACAGACCAATGTTGTCTTGTGCAGCTCTATCTTGAGCTGGGTCACCATGGACAGACAGACCTGTCCTGCAGCCCTGGGTGCTCTGGGCTTGGCAGCGTCCCCAGGGCAGGCACAGGTCTGACCCATTGTCAGAGCAGATAGGACATGGGCTCAGCATGTGCTGGAGGGTCTCAGGCCTGTCCATCTGCTCCTCCAGGGCAGTGGGAAGTTTGTGCAGAGCCAGCACAGTGCTGGCCGTGCGCCGGGGCCAGCCTGCTCGGGAACCTTCCGCCTGGCCCGTGTGTGCTGGGGGACGTGGGCAGGAGCTGCCTGTGCCACACTGCTGCCAGGGCTGCAGCTGGCACCCGGCAGGGTGCGGGTGGCCGACTGTGTGCCCGGGGCAGGAGCATCCTCTCCTGTGGACATGGGCTGCAAATAGCCACTGAGTCAGAATCTGGACTGGGACCATCTTCCCAGGTACCTTCATTCTACAAATCTGTATCTTTCCTCTGCTCAGAGAATGAATCCTGTGTCAGAGGGCAGTGCCACAAGTCATGGGTGATGAGTGGTATTTCTGTTACTCCTTGGTGAAATGGGGACTCATTGTGCCCTATCCTGTGGAGCAGTGTGTCTCCTCTCCCTGCTCCCAGTGCTCAGCCAGGGCTTGTGGGCTCCACACTGGGACCGAGGCAGCACAAGTTATACTGGTATCAGTGCTTCTGAGCGTGGAGAACTGCTGCTGTGAGGGCAGAGCTGGTCCCTGCCATGGAGCAGCTCTGTTATATAGTGCCCAAGGGCTGTGGGCAGCATGGGCAGTGGCTCTGCCCAGCATGGCAGGGCAGCACTGTGCCCAGCTTGTGTTACCCCACATCTGCACTACTGTTCTTCCCCTTCATCCTGGATCCAACTGCCAGTGGGAACACAGGCACTGACCTTCTTGGCTGGGGGAAAGAGGAGGAAATGGGGGATGTGGCATGGGAAGGGTTAATGCAGAAAGATTTTTACCCTGTGGCGTAAACAGCACCGAATGCATGTTTGCCTTCATTTGCATATTGAAACATATCCTAAAGGCCCCTCGTTTGGAAAGTTCTGTTTTTTACTCCATCTTCCTATAGAAGGGAGGAAATTATTCATAATTAAAAAGTAATAATAATGCAGAATGAAGGAACCCAGCTGTATAATACCCGGCACAAAAGGGGGAGCGTGGGGAATCTATTTTTAATGGTTTCCACAGCAACGGCGATTTTGTTTACAGTGATTTTCCTCCTGTGCTGTGAGGCTGTTCCCAATTTACATTTATAAGGAGCTCTTGCATGGGAGGCCCATCACTGGAGGGTGCTCTGGCACTCGGGGAGGATGCTGAGAAGAGAAGATGTGCTTGTGGAGAGGCTCTCTGTCGCTCACAGGATGGGGTGTGATGAGCAGGACCCCTGGAGCTAGGCACCTGCCCGGGCACTGAGCCCTGGCCACTGGCATCCTGCTGTGCAGCTCTGGGACACAAACGACTGGGAAAGATCAGTCTGAGACGCTCAGACTTGCAGCTGCCTCCGGGAGCTGGATGGTAACACCACTGGCTGGTCATGGACATCTGCCTCCCTCCGGCACGACCTGCAGTGTGGTTCCCTTGGGAAGGCTGAGGCTGTGCAGGTGCTGGAGGAGCTGGGAGTTGAGCCCTTGCAGAGTGGGGGGTACCCAGGGTATGCCACCCTGCTGTGCTGGGTGAGGGGTCCCTCATGTCTGCTGAGCTGATCTGTTTACTCTGAGCAACCCAGAGGGGTTGGTTCTCCTGATGCACAGGGATGTGGGTGCTGGGGAGAGGAGGATGGTGCTCTCTGCTCCACCTGTGCTGCCTTCACCTGCTGCCAGCCCCTTGCTGGGGCTTCCTCAGGTGCAGCTGAGGCTTCCACAGGGCCGTGGGCACTGGAGTGAGCCCAGGCATCACTGCTGTGTGTGAGTGATGGAGCAGAGGGGAGGCTGATACCGGAGAGCTCTTCCCTCTGGCAAGCGCCGGCACAACAAGATCCAGGAGCTGGAAACTGAACCTCGCCCGAGAGGTGCTGGTTTTTAATGAGGGCTAATGGAGCAGTGGAGTGATTTGCTGGGAGCTCATTGCATTCCCTGGCACTGGGTCTCTCCCTCTGGGGCTCCTGAAAGCAGATGTGAAGGAGTTCACTGTGAGCATTCCGATTGCCGTGGGAATAGCTCAGCTCCCAGGCGGAGAGTGAAGGGAGTTTGTCTGTGACCCCTCCTGGAGTCTGCAAAGGATGCTCTTCCTCTGGGAGGATGAGAAGGCAGATAAGGGCTCTCCTGATTTTCTTTTTTTAGGTTCCCTTTTCTTTTTCCTCCAGGAGTGGATATGAACATTCTTCCCCTTTTCCTGTGCCTGTTTCCCGGTGCTTATGCTGTGTGTTCCTAGGGATTGTGGCCCAGCTCTGCTTCAGGATGGTGACAACACACCAGCTTTGAGGACCCTGGGACAGGACTGGCTTTGCCTCTGCTCTCACTTTGTGCTGAAGGGTGTCCTGTGTCCTTCAGGATCAGAGCTCTGCCCACTCCCCTGGGTCCTCCCACCAGTCGAGTGGGGTTTGCTTTAATTACAGACTCATTTTCATTGGTAGAGCATGGTTGGCTCTCGGTGCCAGGGTCTGAGGCAGTGAGTCTGGGCTTGAGCACCCAAGGAAAGGTGATCCTGGAGTTGATGTTTGAGGGCTTGCTGGGAGCTGGTGTGATCCCATCTGGGCTGCCTGGGGGGTGCTGCCCCCTTCCAGCTGCATGGTGGGAAGCTGCTGCCTGGAGATCAGCTCCTTTCATGAACCAATAAAAGGAGGTTTTTATCACCTGTTCCAGCTAATTTTCTGTGGTTTGTAATGGCTTTGGGAAGCAGGTAATTGCAGCGATTGCATTCCGTGTGTAGCATTAAAGGGAATTGAGGGGACTGTTTGTTAATTAGCTGTACTTGTGTGGAACCTGAAACATATTAACCTTCACAGAATCCCAAACTATTAGGGATGAAGAAGGGATTTAATGATGGGAGAAGCAGAAAAACAAAAAGCAATTAGGGCTCTTTTTCCCAGCATTGTGGGTGTGTTGGAGGGGGGTGACTGGCAGAGCAGCCCAGTGGGCTCAGAGTCGGGGGAGGCAGGAGGGCCCCCGGGTGGTTGGGTGGGATGTGCAGGCTGAGAGCTGTGGGCAGCAGTAAAGTCCTCAGGTGGCAGCAGCATCCCTGGCCAGGAGGATGAGCAGGAAGACAAGAACACCCCATTTCACCTCCTGATGCTGCTGACCTCCCTCACTTTAAGGTTTTCATCATCTGAGCTGGTACTCGGGTGTTCCTTCCCTTTAAAATCTCTGGAGATGCTCTGGGATGAAGCTGGGAACAGCCCTGTGCTGTTGCTGCTGGCTCAGCACCCTGAGGCCATTGTAGAGGGGCTCAAGCCCCTGGAGGCTGAAGTTGGAGGGAGTAGGTGATGGGGACCCTGGCAGGGCTTGAGTGGTGGCCGGGCTGGGAGAGCCAAATCTGGAGCTGCAGCAAAGTATAAATAGTGTTTCCAAGGCAACCGTTCAACATAAACTCTTCCCTGATTGTAGAGCTGACAATATTGGGATCAGCCCTGGGCTGCTCCCCCCCGTGGCAGAACCCTTCAGGTGTTGGTTATTTTTCACACCTCGTTGCAGGAGGAGACGGTGGTGGCACCTTGTGCCGAGGCAGGAGCAGGGCTGGAAAAGTGATGTTGGCTCCTCTCACGTCTGCCTCTCCCTGGGGACAGCCCTGGTTCTCCCCATCCATCGGTGCCTCTCCCTGGGGACAGCCCTGGTTCTCCCCATCCATCGGTGCCTCTCCCTGGGGACAGCCCTGGTTCTCCCCATCCATGCACAGTAGTAGTACATGCTGTGAGCACCATGACATCTCCTGCCCAAAACTGTCCAAGCCCATCTGGGCACATGGAACCCCAGAGACAGCCCCAGTTTCCTGCTGGGAGCCCTGGTGCCTTTCCCAGTGATCGTTAATACCCATCAGCACCATGCAAACAAACTCCCTGCTCCATTTATTCCACCCAGCTCCCGATTTAATTAGGTTTTTCAGTTTTCTGCTTGTCCTGGGCCGATCACTCCTTAAAACAGTGGAGAATTAATTTGCACCTGCTGTCAGAAAGCGTCTCTCCCCAGTTACAAAAATAATTAAGCCATCATCACACATCGGGGGTAATGAATCACTGAGCTCCGTTCCCTTCACAGGTCGTTTGTTTCCTTCCACACTGGCAAAGAAGGTGCAAACTAAATGTGAGCAGCTGCCAAGTTATCCCCTTCCCTTGCTGCCCAGTTTCATTTGAGTTCCGTGGATTTTGCAGTTAAGATGGGCCATGGCCTTTTGGAAAGGTCCTGGGCAGGTAGGTGAGAGGTTTTCCAGTAGCCCTAGGGATGAGAGGACCTGGGTTTGCTCCTTCCTGCTGCCAAGAGGGTTAGTGCCAGCTGGAGTGGCCGTGGAAGGTGGTGGAAGGGAATGGGGTGATGTGGCAGGAGCTGGGCCAGAGGCTGGTCCATGTGGTGGCTGTGCGGGGTCAGCACTGAGGAACTCAGGGTTAATAAATGTGGTTTAGTGGTTGAGTCTGGACATGCTGTAACACCAGGGTGGAAGTGATCTAACAGGCAAGAACATGGAATTGCCTTGTATTTGCGTGATGTGACAGAACTAGTGACTTGTGTGTAAATGTGCCCCTGGATTTGGGGTCAGGAACAATTTTCCTCTCCATCAGTTTGGCTGGGTGTTGCTGGAGGCTTTGTTCTTTCAATCAGTGTGTGTGGGTTCTGCTCACAGTGATCAAATGAGGACTTTAATGAGCTATTTCTGGGACCTTTGGCCCTGTCTCCCCTCCTGGGCCATGTTACACTTGTGCCATTTCCCCTTCAGTCACTGGCAGGGGCTCACCTGCCAGGTGTGCCAGGCTGCTGTGGTGGGATGCTTCTGCATGTCCTCTGTGGCTTGTGACAGAGGCAACAAGGAGACACCACACATTTGGAGAGATCCCAGATCTCTGCAGATGTCTGAGCAGTGGCCAGGCTGCATTCACCTGCTCTCTTTGACAGGCATGTGTTTATCCTTCTTTGGGGATCCTGTGTGCACCAGCAGTGTCTGTGCCAGGAGCTGCTGGGCGTGGGGAACTGCCTCAACTTCGTGTCAAGCAGAGACTTTGGAGGATACAACACAGAGGGCACCTTTCCTCCTGTCCCCTTTTCCCAGTGCCAGGCTGGCACTTCCCTCTCTTCGAAGTAAATCGATCTGTCACTTTGCATATGGGAAACATTTGGGGGAGGAGAGGGTGGGACAATCTCATCCAGGTGGGAAGGGACTGGGTGAGCTCCACACAGCTGCTCTGATGATGCTGCTGTGTTCCTGGGGATAGCTCCTCTTGCCCTTTGCCTGTCAACTCTGCTGTGGGTCAGCAGCACTCTGGGTCTGCAGGGATGCTGGGGATGAAAGTGCCTGCAAGCAGGGCCAGCAGACTTCTTACTGGTAACCGATGGCCCATCTGCTCTGGTGTCACCTGCCATGAATCTTCCTCCTTGCTGGGGCTACTCGAGGAGCTTTCCCAATGGAAGAGCTCCTTGGTGGCTCGAGGCTGGTGCTTGCTGTGCCTTTGCATTGGTGACTGTGCAGTGCTGTAAGCTCCTGTTCTCCACACGGTAAGCAGGGATGGAACTCTCTGCCGCCGGTCCGTGCTCACACCTGCTCCTGTGAACGCCCGGTGCCCACTTCAGTGCCAGCTGATTAAATTAAAGTCCTAGTGAGTTTGAATAATTTTCCCTGTGAAATGTGGCAGATGGCCTCCATTAGGCGTCTGCTCCCAGCATCTGCCAGGATGTGATCAACCCCTCTTTGGAAAATGCACAAAAGGGATTGGAAGTGGAGAGACCTGGGAATGGGAGCCCATCCCTTCATCCATGAAGAGGGAATCAAATGCTCCTTTGGAGGCAGTCAGTGTTCTGGAGGAGCAGCATCCATGCGTTCCTCGAGCTCCTCTGCCTGATCGCTGCCATACCTGGCAGTGGGAGGAGGGAGGGGGCTGCTTCCCATCCTGCCAGCCCAGGTCACCCCGGGGGTATGCAAAGCCTGAAAACTACCTTGTGGTGGTTCACTGGGGCTGTGCTGTGCCCCGATGCATCAGAACAGGATGGCTCACAGGGTGCTGCTCCTCCTCCTCAGCTGGACAGTTGAGCAGCTCTCTGGGGAGCATCGCCAGCCTTGGGGTTCCAGGGGTGTTTGCACTGTTGCTCCAGGACCTGTGCTCAGACCTTCTTGGGTGCCCTCTGTGTTTTGGGAGCCTCCTGTGTGCCCGCGCTGGGGTCGCGTTGTGGGGGCACAGGGCAGGGAGGGTGGTGTCGGGGTGTCTGG
>NW_008669412.1:0-233 GCF_000695815.1 Acanthisitta chloris
TGGACACAGGGATGGACACAGGGACCCTCTGGGGACAAGGTGCCCTTGGAGACAGAACCAGGGACCCACCAGGGACAGTTGGGACCACCCAGTTGGGACCCCTAGGAGCCAACTGGAGACCCCTGGAGACTCTAGAGGATCTTTGGGGACCATTGAGGCTAATTGGAGACCCTTGGGGACCACTGAGACCAACTGGGGACCCTTGGGGACCCCTGGGACCAATTAGGGCCCCT
>NW_008669413.1:0-249 GCF_000695815.1 Acanthisitta chloris
TGGGGGTCCCCGGGTGGGTTTGGGGGGCAGTACCTGAGGTTGAGGCGGAAGGTTGACCAGGGCAGGATGCGCACGCGGTGACCCATCATGGACATCTTGTGCAGCGTGGGCTGACGGTTGAAGATGACGATGTCACCGTCGCACATGTGTCGCTCCACCTGCACCCCCAAAATCAGGGAATGAACCCCCAAAAATCAGGGAACGAACCCCAAAACATTCGGACAACCCAAAATCAGGGAACGCACACCC
>NW_008669414.1:0-1837 GCF_000695815.1 Acanthisitta chloris
ATGATCTTCAAGGTCTTTTCCAACCCAAATCATTCAATAGTTCTATGATTCTAATAAGCTACCAAAAATACCTCCAGTTTAATGCTCAAATAATCTGAAGCACATGGATGAATAATCACATGAGACTGACTAGACAAATTTTTTTATTTTGTATCAAAGTTTTATATATTCAATCTAAAAATGTGTAATTTAGTCAGGGTGTATTAAAAGAAAAACATACAGAGTTAGAGGACATGCCTAATAAAATACTCTTCTTTCTAACAGTATTTTTTCAAATCAGATGCACCATGGCCTAAGGATGCTACCAGAGGTTTTCTAACTATCATGTGGAAAACATTATTAGTGCAGAAGGCTTTCTTTGTTAGTCTCTATAAAGCTAAGTGCTAGTTTGGGACAAGCACACACTTATATCAGTACAGCAAGAATACAGTGTAATCCATTATTCAAATAATTGTCTTCTAAAAGTGGATCTTAAGAGTTACCTCTAATGAAGGACTTGGGAGTCACATCTCCACTTAAACCTAAACCTGAATATATAATCTCAAATGCTCTGAGGCCTGCCTAAGGGCACCAACATTCACCACTGACCTTCTTCTTTGATCTCAGTGCTGCTGATGCCAGGAGAGTTTGGGAGATGCTGGAACCAGTGGAAGTCATTCCTCATATATTTTACTCTTACAAAAACATTTCCTTAAATAATTTTTTTCAGCTGATTTCTGATTTTTGCTTTATACCATAGTACACTTTATACCATAGTATGAAGTGGGAGGATTATATCATAGCAATTTTTCCTTTGTACCATACAAAGTTATTAATAAACACCAAATTCAGTACTGTCCTAATTCCCACTTATCTATGATGGATATGGTCCTAAAGCCTCCACTAAAACCAGCTACCTACAGCAACTCACAAAGCATTATGAATTCTTTTCAGTCACATTTCTGAATCCTAATGTAGCAACTTTTAAAATAACTCGCAGATAAATACATTTCTAGAGAAAAACGTCATTAAGAATGGAAATAAGAATTTATAGTAAGAATTCTAAGAATCAAAATTTATCAAATAATCTATGTCTACAAGGATGGCATATCTGCACCTGATACAGGTAGCATTATGGGGATATTCAGTAAAATGGAAAGCTGTTTTAATGTCTGAATAGTAGTATGCACTAATTTGTGAACAAATAATATTTTTACACTGTCTGACTTCTCTGTATAAAACCTATGGCTACCACTGACTAAAATGCATAATAGCAAAAATTTTTTTCCGTGTTGGATAAAAAGTCTCTGTATTTCCATTATTTAAACGCCTATGAAACATTTACAGAAAGTTAAAACCAGTATTTTCTCATTTGTTGTCCATTCACAACGGACCAACCTCTAGCAATAAAACTGGGAAAGCTTTCAAAAAATCAGGACTACATGCAGCTCAGACATTCACACAGCTTTTGTATTGGTTTTGTACAGGAAGTCAGTGGGAGGCATAGAATCCCCACTTTTGAAAATTGAGCTGGCTGCTCTCAGAAGCACATGCTGCAACTGAGGATGCTATCAGGTGTCCAGGCAAGCTATAGTTCCTCAGTTTCCTCATTTTTGTCCATGAATTTATGCTTCAAAAAACTTAAGATTTTATTCGTATCTATCCAGTTAATTTATGCTTCACTTTTTAAATAACTATATAATGATACAAATTGCCCTTTTTACATTTAAGTTCTGTACATACTACTTTCCTACTTATTTTTTTCTTTAATGATTTCAGTTTTATTTAGTGATCTTGAAAAAGAAATGTGATTCTCTATATTTCAGACTCCTTATATGCAAGGTGTAGATAAGTATAT
>NW_008669415.1:0-5240 GCF_000695815.1 Acanthisitta chloris
CCGGACACTGCCCCCCGAGGGCTCCCGGCACTGCCCCCCGGGGGCTCCGGACACTGCCCCGACGGTCTGTGGGCTCAGACCCCCACGCCGAGCCCTGGTTGGAGCCCCAGGCACAGCCTCCAGGTGAGCAGCTCAGGTTGGAGCACACTGACAGGCATCTGTAGTTCCCAGTGGGTTTGAGCCTCTCAGCCCGGCGCAGGGGCAGACAGGATGGGTTGTCCCCTTGCACCACCGTCACAACCCTGAGAACAACCCCAAGGCCATGTCTCAACCTCCTCCTGCTGCAGCCTCCCCTCTTGAAAAGTTTATAGGCAACCTACATCTGTCCCGTGGATCCAAACCGGTTTGAGCACTATTCGGAGTAAAACCATCCACCTAATCCTCTGCCACCGTTGTAGTCCAGCTTTTCACAACATTCTGCAAACCCAGAGCTCCTGGGAAACCTGTTTTTATCAGCAGCTGATAAGGTCGATTAAACAGAACATTTCGACAGATTCGCATGCCAGTGTTGAAAATTGCCACGTTCACGTAAACCCTTTAAACGAATTTATTTTTCTGTGTTTTAACAGAGAGGAAAACGAGGCATAGAACAGAACTCCCTGGAAAACCCTTGGCACAGTGATGAAGATGACTTCTGAAAAGGTGAGGCAATACAGTGCTTGTGCCACATCAGACTTGTGGATCAGGAGAATGAAGGGACATGTAAAAAACAAACCAGTTGCTCTCTATTTCTAGTAAGGAAAATACGGTTTTAACAATAGAAATAATGCTGGACAAGGATTCTTTTACTATTTACAGGCACCTAGGAGCTAAATCCATGCTAGTGCCATTAGCAATCAAAAGCATGAGCTGTATTGTATTCCCTTGACTTTTTCCACCTTATTTACAAGTAGGAAAACACAGCATGTTGTCATTAACAGTGTTGCTTTGTTCCTTTCTTCACACCTTTCTGCTTTGCACGGTCCTTTCTTTACTGAGGCCCTGCAAAGGGGGTGACAATCTACACCAATACTTGGTCACTTTCTGCTTTCCATTTACCAGACATCCTTGCTAAATAGACACAGATGAAGCATTCAAGAAAAATAGTCTTAACAATTTGAAGTCTTCAGAGGCATTGCCTGAAACTACCGTTTATTACCACATAGATTTGATCTCATTTCCTTCCCGGGAAATAAACACAGTCTGCTTGTTATAAACTACTGGGGTGAGATTTTTTACCTACAGGTGCATTTATTTCCATAAAAGCCTTTGCTGTTGTATCACTGACTCCATGGTGTGTTGACCACCGTCTTACTCTTCTATGGCTGACAGTTCTGCTGTGTAGGATCCACTTGAGTAGAAGTCCAGCATAAGTTAGCATTTAGGGATGGATTTGGCACTGTTAGGTTTGTGGTTGGACTTGATGATCTCAAAGGTCTTTTCTAACCTCAATGATTCTATGATTATTAGATACTGCTCTCTGTTCAGTGTGCTAAATAACCCCAAACCAGAAGACCTCATCTCACAATCAGCATCCACTGGTGCCTGAGGCTAAGTCAGAGCACCACATTGCAGAGTAATGAGTAGCAACCCAATTGTGATTTCATTACCACTTCTGGGGAGATATGATAACTGTCAAAAGTCAGTAGTGTGAAACTTCCTCCACATCTCAAACAAGCATGTAAGTCTCTGTCAGTTAGTTCCTGTGGAATCATGAGCTCAGAAACATTTTGCATTGCTGCTCATGAACTATGAAGAAATGCTTATGTACATAACCAACACTGTTCACTATTTCTTCTTGTTTTGCACAAAATTATGGTTGAACTGTAACACTGGGTGAGTGGGTGTACTCATGGGTGAGTACTACTGCACTAGGAACACTTAGGTCTTGACCTGTTCCCCAAAATCAGACTTCTCTAAAAACACCCAAAACCATCTGCAAGAGACATACATATTAAAATAGACTCTTTGAACTCAGAGGTCCTCTATGTTTCTGTCCAGCACTCTTACTCCTGTTGGTTGAGAAGGGCCTTGAGAGTTACAGCAGCACTGCACACATGGGGTGCTGTGTTTGTATTTCATTCCAAGAGACAGGAAGGGAGAGGACCTACTGAATCGGTACAGACATCTCATCTCATCCTCTTGCCTAAACCAAACCCATGTGTCATTTTAACCTTCCAAGCCTCAGCGCTGTAGCTTTGAAACGAGCATTTCCTTTCCTGTAAGAAATAAATAAGTTTGTGAAACGAGAAACACAAATTAAGGATCAACCCTTCTTCTGCAGCTGCAACACAAGGGCTGCAGCAGTGCACCCTTTTCTCCCTTTCTGTTCCATTTCACGGCTCCATTCTGAAGCACAAACCAAACAGGAGGAATGATTTTATTCCCAACTCTGCTACTCATTATTACACACCTCTACCCTGCCACTCCAGAGTCAGCAGACACTAAAAGAGCCAGCCATGCTTAATTAACTCCTGGAAATGCTCCGGGGAGTCCTGGCGGAGCCGCGCGGGGGTCGGGCCGGGCTCTGCTCACCTGTGACCCCTGCGATCGCGGGAGGCCAAGAGGGTTCAGTCCTGCCCTCTGCCTTCATCTCGTCCTCTCCCGGCCGCGGGTCGCGCTGCTCACGCGGCTACAGAGCCTCGCTGGATTGACCTAATGAAATAAATATTTATTTTGTTCTTCAATGGCTGGGTTTTCTGCTGGATCGGGTCACTGAGCTGACCTGCCCCGTGGCTGCAGGAACTAATGCAGGAGAAGTGAGGGATGCAGATGCAAGAGAAAGAAACAGGCCTTTTCAGCAGCAGGCTGTGATTACCCCTAATTAGAGGCAATGTCAACCCATTCTCTGGATCGTTTATGCATGAACACAATCGGAGCAGGTGGCAGAAGTCCAAGTTTCTTTCCAGAAAGCCCTGAGAAATCTGTACACTGTCACAAGAATACTCCTAGTTCTTTTTTTTCTGCTAAAAATGTACTTCTGTATTTTCTGTAGGAGGCTGAATAGGTTCCCTGAGTACCCTGTGATTAATGTGAGCTGGTGCTGAGCATGCTGAGGTGCTGCCCTCACAGAGCAGCTCTTCTAAAACATACCTCCAGCTTCACATGCAAATCAGCACTTCCATTTGTTCCTGTTGCTGTACCCAAACTGAACCAGGTTGCCACAAAATGGAAGTCATGGCAGATCTGCATTAAAACCAACTGATTTTAAGTTGCAAAAGGCATAGAAAGGCCTGTCAGCAGTCCCGAGGAGGTTGAGGCAAGCATCTCTGCTACTGTCATCTGAAGTACAGCTTAAAGTTTAGCTGATGGAATTTTCAGTCCATTCGATGCAATAGGAAGCGACTATGTGTGAAAGCTCAGTGGGGTGAAACGACCCTGGTTCTTCACAGACCTTCCCAAGCACAGGGCTTCAGTTCTGGGGTTAGCAGGAGCGTCTCCGTACGGCGACAGCTCTGAGTTTCGAGGACATTGTCATGATGAGCTCTTAAATAATTTAAATTACATTAACATCCAGCGAAAGTTTTAGTGCATTTTCCAGCCTTCAGCCTCGCCCCTCCCAATAACGGCCCCTCCCTTTCCCATAGTCACCACTCCCCTTCTCGGTTGGTTCTGCGGGTTTGATACTGTTTCACAGTGTGGAAAGGACTTTGTTGCCCACGTTTTTGGCTGTGAGGAAGCTCAGGCTGGTGTGCAGCGAGGCCCAGCCCTGACACTGCTGAAAACCTGTGCATGACCTGCTTGGAGGGCAAACCAGCCCCAACCCTCATCAGCCAACACTCAGCTGGAGTCCTGCAGCAAGGAGGTTTAATATTCCTTCTGAATGCTTTTGTCCAGTCTAGTGCAGCTGTGGATATGGATAGTCTCATCATCCACGGTCTACCCCTTCCCCCTTTTTTACCCCCTGAGGTCTTTTAAGTTTGGGATAGCTTCTTTGCTATTAATAAACAGATTATTCCCATGGTTTAATGAACTGTAGTTGAATAGGAATAATTTCTGGTTTAAAACAGGGTTAAAAATCCCATTTTTTTATTTTAGAGATCTATGGATAGAAATGGTGATATTTCTGAAACATTTACTTCCACACTCCCATAATGTGCTCTAGTGTTTCCAGGTGCATGTGATGGATACAGTCCTTGGTGGGTTTGTTTGATACACCGAGAGTCTCAGACTGTTTATGTCCAAAAAGAAACACTTAGAAAAATGACTTGATTTTCTTTTATGTGTCTGTTCTGTCTGTTTTGGTGGACTCTTGTGGAATGGATAGATGATGTGTTCTTTGTCTGATGATTCTCTGGTAACATCCATCTATCTTGTACTCTGGCCTCAGTGCTACAGATGTACATGTGTATTTAATTTTAAGATTGAGTAATCTTGGCTGAAAGGTCGAGATGTGTACGTATCTCCTCAGGATTATGGATTAATAATGCACTTGCTCTAACAGACATCTGGAATCCATACTCCAATATATAGCTTATAAAACACTTCCATACAGTAATAAAGTTCAATCATCTGCAAATAGGGAGATGTTAGAGAGAGATTACTTGATTTTTCAAGATTCTGCAAACAGTTCTTGGCAGAATCAGGAGGAGAAGTTCACTGCCTTAAATCCTGTCAGAACTCAGTCATCTCCTGCCTTTATCCACACATCATGGATCTTTAAAACAGGGATCTTTCCAAAGACATGAACTCCAAGGCCTGCAAAGTAGAATTTCCATGTGTTTTATCTTTTGCATAGTATTGAACCTATTTTGTACAGTGCCTAGACCCTTTACCTGGTTGCAAAGAGCAAAGCAGAGGAGCAGTGCGGCAGCCGCCAGCCCCGGGCTGGGGGTGCTTTGATGCTCCCCTCGCCGGGGTGAGGGGGAGGTGAAGGATGTCACTGCCGAGAGGAGCCACACTGTGGCTGTGCAGAGCCTGCACTCCCTCCCTGCTACTGCAGTCAGACGGTGCCAAGGTTTGCTCAGCGTCAGCGCTGGGTGAAGTGACTGTGTGTTGTGGAAATGAGCCGCCGATAGCTTGGGAGCTGCCGAACCTCCAGCCTGAGGATTGTTTGTATCAGCAGCTACTTTTGACCTACTTTTTCATGCGATTTCTAACTACCTGTTGTACACACGTATTCCAAAGGCAATTTTGCTTTATTTAACGCCTGTGTGACCCGATCTGTAGGACCGAACAGGTTTTCTGAGCCCGGACACGTGCGTGCAGCGCCGGGAGCGGCGCAGGCAGCGGGGACAGAGGGACCGTGTGCGCAGCGCCTG
>NW_008669416.1:0-22421 GCF_000695815.1 Acanthisitta chloris
GGGCGGGACCCCCGCGCCGGGATCGCCGCGTCCGCCCGAAGCGCATCCTGCGCAAAGGATCCTGTGCGAAGGATGCACAAAAAGTCTTTGGGTAGAGATATTTTTTGGAGAATGAATCAAACTAAGGGGTATGGCGAACCGAGGAGCAGTGCGTGCCCCAGCCGGCAGCGCCGCGGGCGAAGCAGCAGCTCTGTGTGTGCGGCATCGTCAGACAGCTGAGGGAGATCGCTGTCCCGCTCGGCGCTGCTGCAGCCTCGTCTCGAATCCTCTCTGCGGTTTGGGCGTCACAATGTAAGATAAAAAGCTGTTAGAGACCATCTAAAGGAAGGCTAAAAGGCTGGTGAAGGGCCTAGAGGGGAAGCCACACGAGGAGCAGATCAGGTCATTTGGCTTGTTCAGCCCGAAGAAGAGAAGACTGAGGGGAGACCTCATCTGGGACCGCAGGGGAAGCAGAGGCATCAGTCTCTCCTCTCTGGTGACCGGTGACAGGACCTGAAGGAATGGCAAGAAGCTGTGTGGAGGTTTCGGTTGGACATTAGGATAAGGTTCTTGCCCCAGAGGGTGTTTTGGCGCTGGAACAGCTCCCCGGGGTAGCTGATCATGGCCCCAAGCCTGACAGAGCTCAAGGAGCATTCAGACAATACTCTCAGGCACGTGGTGTGATTCTTGGGGATGTCCTGTGCAGGGCCAGGAGTTAGATTTTGATGATCCATGTGAGTCCCTTCCAATTCAAGATATTGTGATTCCATGTGCCCACTGGTGTGGCTGGGTCTGAAGAAAACCCACCAGGAGTTGGTTATACACTCTGTTGGGACTTGGGCAGTTGATGAAGTGTCCCAGCCCTCTGGGGTTGTTGCCAAACTGCCCAGAATGAGGAACAGTTGGTAGAAAAGTCCCCCACAATCCCCCACAAACCAAGGAGCGGCTGCATGAGCCTTGCACATCTATGGCAATGCCCAGTTCAGGCTTCCCATTGGGAACTCACTGCCTGCCCACCAGGATGAGGGTGCCACATGTATGGCCCTAAGCCCTCCTAAATCAGCAGAGTGTGATCATTTCATGTTATTAGAGTAACTCCAGCTGTAGAAAGCACCTCTCTGCAGAAACCAGGTAGGCTGAAACATGGGAGACATGTTCAGCTCCTCTCAGTGAGGATCTCAGAGGCAGTCCCTAATTTTAGAGCCCGGTGTGTAGTCCCTCAAAAATAAAGGCAGATTCAGCCTGGGCTGGTACCATCAGTTTGTGTTCAGTATCTCCAGACACACCTATCAGACCCACCAAGAAATGCTGTGGGCTCCTACATAACCCAGCAAAGAGCCTTGTATGACTTAGTAGCCAGCTGCTTTCCAGACTTTGAGCACATGGAGACTTGGCTACTTCAGGCACTTTCAGGGTTGAGTGGTAACTAAGGGATGGCTTTGAGCACTTAAAACTTGAGAGACTCAAAGTATCAAGGTCATGTTGACAGCCTTGAAAGATGAGGATTATCCTCTGCCTGACTCAAGACAGGTCAACATAGGATATGTTGCAGAGAAGTGTTGACCATGGTGGGTGACAGGTTGGAAGTAAAACAGCTCATCTGCTAAAATTGTCCAGACCACAGTGCTGAAAGACCATTAGTCACCTAAAAACTGACATCAAAACAAAAATTCATGAGTTAAGATTCTAACCAAAGCAGTTAGAGATTCAGTCAAACAGCTTCTGAGTTTGAAAACAGAAAACCCCAGATTCTACTGCTCTTTCTGTAAGCGTCAGAACTTCCCTTGCATTAATGATTGAAGGAAGCTTTGAAAAAAAATTGGGTGAAGGAAAGAAAGCAAGAAGAAAGTTTGACACAGTCAGCTTAATATATCCTGGCCATAAGGCAGCAATAAAATAATCATAAATACTAGCTGGCTGTTTAAACTGCATTTTCAGCTGGAGATCCCAATGGATGCTACTTAATTCTCAGTGAAAAATAAACTTGGAAATCTCAGTGCACTCTCAGTGCTTTAAAAGAAGGAAAAACATTCTCTTTCATAACATGTTGCTGTGTAGAAATATACACCAACAAAATTAATATTAACCTCATGATGTCTAATGAACACAAAAATCCCAGAAACATGTAGTTGCATAAGAAATACTGTTTTCATTCATATCTGACATGCTAGAGCTGTCTAGAGCATTATAGCTCTTTTCTTTGGGTAAAAATAGGAAAAGAAACTGAGTACAGCATTTTGATTAACCTCTGAAAAAAATATTTAGAGCAGGATATATATGTTCATTTTAGTGAGGAAGCAATTTACCAACAGCAAAATAAACCAGAACCTGTTCAGTTTCCTCTATTAAAAACAAACAGAGCCATTCAATCTCTGGAGGCTATTTCAAAACACAGTAAGCTGGACTCATCAAAACTTAAAAAAAATTAATTATTGAAATGTACAAAACTCTCCCAAATTAAATCCTCTCTCTTTGCTCACCTTCAGCTCAGAAGAGAGACAAACCAGAGGCTTTCTGTTGCTTGGGAAACCAAAAAGTAGAAAAGAACAAGAGAAAGTAAGAATGAGTTATTCATTCACCGTCCAAACTGCTTACAATGAACTAAGCCAAAATACTCCCAATACAACCAAGATTTTGGGATATCTTTTATTTGTGATCCTGTGAGATATTCCTAAGCCTTTCCTCTCCTTTTTCTGAGTCTATTTCAGTGTGAAGCCCCCAGGGTGTTCACTGAATTCTTACAGTCCATGGTCTGTCTAGTGCCATGGCAGTAACTCCATCACAGAGTCCTGCTGCTGCCCGTGAGGAGCCACGTGGAGCAAGACAGAGATGAGGCACATCTTGTTATGTTGCTACTGACTTGCCATGGGGAACTGGAAATGCCTGGCCTTGTTGTGCTCTTGCACAGGTGGGAATTACACCAAGAAAAGCTCAAACCTGAGAATCTTTCACTCTAGAGTCAAATCTGTTTCTAGGCTGCATTATCAGTCACTGTCCTTTCCCTCCGCTGAGCCCCGAAAAGAGAAGTGCACCAGTGCTTTCTGCCGAGGGGAACAGTTTCAGGTGGGGAATAAACAGAAGGTAAGAATAAACTGCCAAACATGAATCTTGCTTACAAGCAAACAGTCTGAATTACTTCAGTGACATTTTGCAGTTGTTGAGAGATGTATAGATGTAGTGAACAACAAATCATGTCTTTAAATTGAAGCAGAAAAATCGATATTCAGGTGTGACCCTGCTCTGCTGAACTCCATTTTAGCGAAAATTGAGTGGTGAGATTCAACCTCACCTCCACTACTTTGGTCCTAAGTAAGATCCCCAGCCAGAAGGGCCAGGTATCCTGGGCTGGGTCCATCCACGACAACAAATAAATACTGTTCCTGAGAGATGCCTTTAAAAAGCGGCACAAAGGAAAGCAACGAGCGAGAGCACGGAGTACCATGCCTTTAAAACGCTCAGAAGAAACAGCGCGGCAATCCACCAATCAGAACGAAAACGCGGTGCTATGATTTTCCCGGTTTCCATCCAAAAAAGCACCGGCAGGATCCTCCCCGTTCCCTGCTGCATTCCTCCCCTGCCCCTGCGGGTGGAGCTGACACTCTGCTCAGCCAACACCTTTGCCGAGCGTTAGAATCCGGGTCCTCTTCTTCCTCTTGCTCCCAGCCCAAAACCCGCATGAAGGTCAGAGCTGCATCCTTCAAAATATCCAGGTTTTGCCTGCTTTCGTTTGGAGAATCTTGAACTCCTACAAGCATCCCCTTGTACCTAGTCTTTGCTCTCTTTCAGCTCTCTCACTTCCAAAATAACAGGGATTTCCCCTGCACTTCAACATCCCACACACTTTCTTCTCTGCAGAATTTGGCAGAGGAGTTGCACTGGAATCAGCTTTCAGGCTATGGCATCCCTTCAGTTGATGAAGATATTATCCTGCCATATACCTGATAAATCTGTTATCTTCTGTATGCACTCAGCTACCACCTGACTGAAATTCCTTGCTCTATGCTGTGCCCTCAGTTCTACAAGTATTTCATGCTCCATTAGTAGAGTCTATGTGAAGGTTGGATTTGTTTTCTAAGGGAAAAGGGAGCCAGAAAATAAATAGGTATTCATTGTCAAACACCAGCCCTTATTCCCCACTGCCATAAATACTCAGAGCTCCTTTGGTATGTTTTTTGAACCAAGGTACAACAGCAAAATGTTCAGAAATCATCACCTGTCTGAAATGTTATTGTAGTATTGTAGAATGTTATTTTTGGTAGGGTGTTGTCTTTGAACAGTCTGGTTTCTCTGCCTTCCTCCTGCTGATACAGTTCGAAAAATTGGCATCTGAATCTCACTCTGTAAGAACAACACAAACACTGAACTCCTTCATGAATGGACACAGTTACCCACGCAAAGACCTGTTGGCAAATTCCCATTATGCTTCTCCCTATCAGAATTTACTCTGCAGCTCTGTTAAAATCACCAACAAATGTGCATTCTCACTGATAAAGTATTTTAAGCCTCTGATATGACAAACAGTTTTATATAATCCTGTTGGTGGGGAGAATTAGAACTACGAGATCAAATTAATATTCCTGCAAAGACATGGTGTCCAAAAGCTGATCAGTTTTTACCTGGCTGTACCAGTTAGCCTCTGATAAATATTGCCAGTTTTGCCAAATTTTTTTCCCCTTCAGCTGTCATGCTGTAATAGTATCATTACTGTGACAACATCTGCAGTCATCCTTCCAGCTGCAGAGAATGCACAAGGAAGAAGTGTAAAATGGAGAAAAAAAAGGATCTTATTTATGAAAGACAGAGTTTATTCTCTAAAACAGAGAACCTCTTTTACAAGCAGTGTTGAAAGGGCTTTCAAAACATCTTTTTATGCAGCTGGTAAGAAGGTGGAAGAAGAATCAGTGAAAACAAGCAGGAGTAAGTAACATAGAACTTATCAAGCTATTAGCCACAGGCACTTTGCTTTTTGGTTTTGCATGGAAAGAAGATTTTCTCATCAAATGGAGGAGCACAGGCTATTTTTGACAACTTTACCATCACTGATGCACACGATTACAGTATCTCTAGGAAAGCCATAGGGACCGGACTTCTGTTCTACAGCACTGGCATCAACATACATCTTTAGCATGTTTTAATACATGTAAAAATGCCTGTGAAAGACATGGTTTGGCAGGAGCACCAGTAAGGTAAAGTAAGTACAGTGACATTCGGGGTGAAATTCCTATTGTGTGCACTATAAGAAGCTCTTTTTCAAGACCACAGTTATCTATGCACAGTGCATATCCAAATCTTCTTCTCACACCCATAATTCAGCTACTCAGAAAACTGGCATGGTTTTATCCAGCTGAAGTAGATGCATCCATAAATAACAAGAAGTTTATTATAGTCCTTAAAGCCTCTGACCTTCAGCACAGTTGGGTCTGATAGGTCTGACCTCTTGTAGCAAAGGGAAAAATCTGTTTCCAGCCCAAACCACTGCAATAGTTATTACTGAAAAGCATCAGGGCCTGGAAGGAAGTTCTGATTATCATAGAATCATAGAATGGCCTGGGTTGGAAGGGACATTAAAGATCATCTAGATCCAACCTCCCTGCCATGGGCAGGGACACTTTTCACTAGACCAGGTTGCTCAGAGCCCCATCCAAACTGGCCTTGGACAGTTCCAAGGATAGAGCACCCACAACTTCTCTGGGCAACATGTGCCAGTGCCTCACCACCCTCACAGGAAATCATTTCTTCTGTAAAACTAACATAAATTTCCCCATTTGGAAGGGGCTCTGATCAGCCTGGTCTAGTGGAAGGTGTCCCTGCCCATGGCAGGGGGGTTGGAACTAGATGATCTTCAAGGCCTCTTCCAACCCAAACCTTTCAATGATTCTATGTATTAGAACTGTCATGCCAAAGATATTGTGGTCAGAGGGGTCCTATTGTATTATGCACTATTTATAAAGGAAATAAAACACGTGTAAAAGGAACAATGGAACATGCACATACACATGCACACAGACTCCAAGCACATCTCTAAAGCAAACAGCCTCTTCCCTTGTTAGCAGAGTTCGTTTTCCTTGGAGACTCAAATGGATTCTGACCTCATGTCTGACATTTGCTGAAATTTCGATCTGAGCAGTTGCTGTCAGGAAGTCATCATTCATAATTTAGTGTTGGTTAAGAGTCCTGTTCATGTGAGAAGGTTGTGTCTGATATAGGGGGGGACATAATAAATTTGGTCTCTCAAGAAGTAATCCCTCTAGACTAGGATGAAGTGGATGGAAGAAAAGTAGAGAAGATGAAAAAAAGCTTGTTAATGTTGTTGCTGTAGCTTTTCTTCCAATAACAAATGATCCTTAGCTCTTATTATGGAGAAATGTTAATTTGTGAGAGGCATCAGAAGTTCCCTTCTGCTTCTGAGACTAGCTGAGAATTAACTGCAGATCTAGCCGATGTGATTTGATCAGTTGTCCACTCTGAAAAAGGTGATAGAGAAAGGATGAAACAAAAAAAGGTGATGCAGAAATGTGTTCAAAGAGAAGTTTCAGCAAGGATGGCTGCAACTCTCAAAGCCTGGACAGATGAGCAGCTAAGAGGAAGCCTCACAAATACTCTGGCTCTCGGTGGCCTCCTCCAGCAAGGACTCAGACCATGAGCATGAGCTATTGCTCTGAAGGGTGCAGGATCATGGGTAAAACCAGATCCAGCACCCACAGCAGAAATGGAAATCTGGCTTAAAATGGAGTCAGAGACTAAGGCTTCAGTGATGGGAAATGAAACAGCCTAACTAGGTGAGACTTCAGGCACAGAAACAGTGCAGAGTTCAGGTTGTATGTCAGGTCTTCCATTAACCCATTTCTATAAGGAAAACTTTACATGCCTCAGAAGTGTTTTTCCATTTGAAAGGCAGTAAAATTACACTTTTCTCTCTTGAGAAGAAACACAGGAGATGGATGGTTTTGTCTTACAAAAAGTCACACCGTGATGTCTGTCATCTAGAAAGCTTCACAAGTCATTAATTCAAGCAGCTGGTGGTGCAGAGTCTAACAGATAACATGAGCTGGTTGGGAACATAAATATCAACAAAGCTCTTTCTTTTTGGAGACTCAGTGTACTTTGCAACCTACCTATTAACTGTGTGGGAAATATGATAGCATCAGTTTATTGTATTTTATCATTGTTGCACAAAGAATATTTTCTAGGGGCACAGAGAGGGGAACAGAAAATTGCCAGTGTACCAGAAATGAAGCAAAGAACAGAATATTTGACTTGAAATTAATCAGTCATCTGTTAATGTGTTCCCTTACACCAAGATGGCAAGTGCAATTGTACCATCTTAAACTTGATTTCTGCTGAACTGGAAGCACCAAAGTATAGGTTGGTATGTAAAACATACAGTCTGAATGCCAAGCAATTGAGAGAAGACATTATTGTCATTCAAAAATCAATTATTAAAATAAGCAAAGTCCTTACCTGCATAGTATGATGCCTTTTGCATATTTGAAGATTCGAGCAGACCTGATATTCCTGAAAAAAGCTGGAAAAGAATGCATTGTGAAGTGTCATGTGAAATATGTTCCACAAGTGTGTCTCTTTCCCCTGACTGCTATACTCAGCCTGAACCACAAAAAGGAAGGGAAGAGACTACCCATCAGGTCTGTATACTAATACCTACCATAAGTAGCTTAGAAAAATACAACAGAAGGAAAAGTTGACTGACAAAGGTAACTGAACTTCTATTTTCCCTTTTCTCTCTGTTCCTTGGCTGCAGCAGGGCAGACACAATTGCTCAACCACCACAGGGAAGTCTGTGCTCACAAGATTCCCAACACAGTAGTGTTTGGAAAAGCTTTGAAATGTAGGTCACTTAACCAAACTTCATGAAACCAGGACACCAGGAAGCTCTAAATTGCAGTGAAAACTATTATTTATAGTCACTGCAACCACAAACTGGGAGAAAAAAAGAGAGGTGGCTGTCTTTCAAAAAAAAATAGAATTGTGTCAGAGAAGGAAATGGAAATCAAATCCTTATCAATCCTCAAACAGTAGGTGCCTGCACCCTGAAAAGTATAAAAGTGAAAGAGCCAGTGACTCCAAGTGAACAGAGAGACATCCATGGTTTGCAATATGGAGGGTGGATTTCTCTAAGCTGATGCTGGATTCTCCAGGTGCTTGCCTTCAACGTCTTCCAGGTTAGAACTGGGTTTTGATTTATGGAAATCAAATCCTTATCAATCCTCAAACAGTAGGTGCCTGCACCCTGAAAAGTATAAAAGTGAAAGAGCCAGTGACTCCAAGTGAACAGAGAGACATCCATGGTTTGCAATATGGAGGGTGGATTTCTCTAAGCTGATGCTGGATTCTCCAGGTGCTTGCCTTCAACGTCTTCCAGGTTAGAACTGGGTTTTGATTTGACTTTTGTTTCTAGGGCATGAGTGCAAACAGGAGCTCTCTCACATCCTGCAAAGGTGGTTTTGATGGTTCCTGCATGTGAAGTCAGTGCAGCCCCTCACCTATTTCTGCACCCAAACAAGAGAGGAAAGATCTCTCTCAGGGAGGTTCTATTACAATATGATCAGTTCCTAGGGTGCTCTCTCCATTCCAGAGGTCACAGCTTACAGGAGCTGGTGCCAGAAATGGATGGAATCTGCCCTTGGAAGGGCCTGAGACAAGCTTGGTGCCTGCACTGCCAGTCCCCACAGGGGCCTGAGTGACAGGAGGAGTGTGCAGGCAGCTCACTGGCTCCAGGCTTACAGAGGAACTTTATCTTACAGTCCCAGCTGTCCCAGCTTTGTGACAGTAATCCAGATTTGACGTTGCAGTGTCCCAGTAATAGCAGAGGAAGCACTTCCAGAGGGTGATACTACTAAGTACAAATGTGGATGTCAACAACTTCCTTCTCTCAGAAGGGAAGGAGAGCATAAGAAAGGATTTTAGCAGGAAAATATGCCTGAGATTTGTGGCAAACTTGAAAATCTCTCTTCAGCAGCAAAAAGAAAACACAACTCTGCCCACATGTAGCTACATACTGTGGATCCAACTGTCAAAATACTTCCCACAGCTGAAACCTGGAGGAGAGGCAAACACTCTATTGCCACCGAGACCTATTATTGGAACAAATAATGCGCTGTGTTTTGAAGTTACAACAATTATAAATGTCAAATGTCTTGCAAAGTCTTCTGCAGATTTTAAAAAATCCACAGATGCTGAATAAGCAGCTAACTCCTCAGATGGAAGGTTGGGAGCTTTGTGGATGTTTGGAGTTTTACAAAGATAAGTTAGTTACTGGAGGCTGAGGAGGAAATACATGTGGAAGAACAGCTGAGTACATCTGCAACTGATGCTTTGCATCAGCACAGAACCTATGCAGCAAAGGATGCTCTATTCATTGGCTTTATGATTGCTAAGTTCAGAGCATGGATAAGGGTGACAGTCTGGCAAAATTTCAGTCCTAGAATTTAACTGTAGCCTTTGCTGTTCTGCCTTGAGTGCCACCTAGATTAATTCAAGTATTGTTTCTTTTTCTGTGTGGCACAGATTGCAGGAGCAGGTACACTTGGGGTTTGAGTCAGTGTCTGTTCAAACAGTGACTCCAAATTTTTAGGTGATCAGCTCAAAATATTCCCATGTCTAATTTCAGTGATTCATGTTATGATTATTCAACATGAGACATCCTTAGGAGTCAGACTTCCAGAGGGCTTAATTACTCACAACTCAAATGATTCACAGCAGCTCTAGAATACTGTTATAAAACCATAGGAAGAATATATTAAACCCAGAAAAACTCAGCAAGATATTTCTAAGCTGACTACCCATCATCCCTTCTAATAAAAGAAGGATCTTGTAGGCCAAATTCTACCAAGCATATTACCTAATTTCATAGGGAACTGAAACTTCAGTTGCATTGTGGAAAAAAAATAACAATTGAGGAGCTTATGGAGTTTAAATTGATTTTCAATGTGTCTTTTAAGATTTTCTGTCCCATGATTGCTAACTTTGGAGCACTCAAGCACTGCAAAGCAGTATACTAACCTATTCACTTAACTCAATTTTCTAGCACAATAGGAATAAATAAAAGCATAAATTTAAATATTTCAAAAATAACATAATTACCATGATATTAGAGGCTCAGTGTTTTATTGGCTTCTGTATCATCTCTGTATCAGATCAGAGTTTAATTTCCAATGTCTTCCTTAAATTTTGTAATCTCATTTTCATGAGCAGCATGGTTTGACCCCGTTCCTCTGCAAGCCATCCAGTTGTGCCTCTTGACTGGTTGCTGGGTCATCTCCAAATATTAGCTAAAATTTTTTGACAGTTAAAAAACCCCCACAAAGTATGATGGATGTGTTTGAACCTTTAGGCAAGAATTCCCAGAGCACCAATACATTTGCACATGCTCAATTATGTTCGTACATGTTAAAATCGTATGTGTCCAGAAATAGCACAAATGTATCTGATAGAATCACAGAGTGGTTCGAGTTGGAAGAGACCTTAAAGATCATCCAGTCCCACCCCCCCTGCCATGGGCAGGGACACCTCCCACTAGCCCAGGTTGCTCAGAGTCCCATCCAACCTGGCCTTGAACACTGCCAGGGATGGGGCAGCCACAGCTTCTCTGGGCATCCTGTGCCAGTGTCTCACCACCCTCACCGGGCAAAAAGTCTTCCTAATATCTGAACTAAACCTACCCTCTGTCCGTGAGAAGTCATTCCCCCTTGTCCTGTCACTCCAGGCCCTTGAAAATAGTCTCTCTCCAGCTTTCCTGTAGGCTCCTTTCAAGCACTGGAAGGGCAAATAGGTCATCCCAAAGCCTTCTCTTTTCAAGCCTGAACAATCCCAGCTCTCTCAGCCTTTCCTCACAGGAGAGGTGCTCCATCCCTCTAATCATCTTGGTTCCCTTCTCTGAACACACTGCAACGACTCCATGTCCTTCCTGTTTTGGGGACCTCAGAGCTGGATGCAGCACTCCAGCAGGGTCTCACCAGGGCAGATGGGCAGAATCACGTCTCCTGATAAATGCTCATAAAATCTATTTACTTCCTTAGCTTTCCAGTTTCACTGCCTCATCCATCTAAAACTTCGAGTTCATGTTCAGAAATTTCCTTAATCCCACAAACAATAATTCTCCAATATTTTGGAGGTGTTAGAAGTTTTACAGCTAAGACCTCACTACTCAGAAGCTGTATCTGTGCTTGGGTATTTCTCCTCTTTACTGCAGCCATACACACTTCTATCCATCCTTTGCCTGACTCTACACTCTTTTCACTGATTCATTGGTCTGACTGTTCTAAGCCTTCAGGTGTCTTCAGCCCCCACTTACCTACAACAGCAGGATTTTTCAGCAGCTGAGGAATTTTTTTTGACATTATGGCAGAAATTGGTCAAAAATATTCCTTGTCATTAAGGTGGTCAGGGCTAATATAATATGAGATTTTCTGAGGAGAAAATTAAGCATAAAATGCAATAGAAGTGAAATTTGTATTTCGTTTGGTTTCTTGTCATCTCCATATATCATATTTTCTTTTTCTCTTGCTGCTTCACTCCTACTCATTCTCATAATCTGTAAATTACTTTAGTCTGAGATATTTCCTGTGTGTTAACTGTGTTGCATTGGCTGCCAATTCACTCTTCTGTTTCTGGCACTTGCATTTGTATTTAGGCAACATGATGGAAATTAATATCATAATTATACCATTCAGGCAAATCACATGAATTCAATCTGTGTCTAGCCAGACAAAAATATCTTTGGTTGTCATTGGAGTGCACATTTTTCTCCCCTTCTGAAGTAGCATCACAAGACAGTGTCATGGTTTAACCCCAGACTGAAACCAGGGAAGACAGTAGGAAAACTGCTCCTGGGGGCATTATGCTCTATGGACAATTACTCCTCAAAGGAAGAGCAACACTCGAACTGTTCTCCTGTTTAAATAGGAAATGCTATGGGGGAACCAAGGAGAGCAGGAATCTGACACCTTGTGCATGTCTACACTAGAAACAGTGTCTACAACTTCCATCGTATTTGCACAGTTGTGATATCCGTTTTGCCCAAACCTTAATGTTCTTGTGTTCCACCACCACAGGAAGACCTCCTATATTCCCTTACAGTGTCCACATTGCCCTATAGCCTGTGCACTGATGTTTCATTGCCTGGGCTTGAATTGTGCTCTGAAATGCTGTCAAAAACACCTTACCCAAGGGCTTCATAGGAAGCAAACTGAGCACACAAGCAACTGACAGGATTCAACACACATTGTGCACTAGACTCACTTTACAGCAAGTATTTGAGGACAGCTGGCCATGCAAGTTTGGAATAGAATGAGCTGCAGAGAAATTAATGGCACTGTTAGTATCTTTCCCAGACTGATATCAAAGAAATCTACAGTTAACCCACCAAACCCATTAATCACTTGAAGCCTCTAATGTCAGATTTCCTAATAGCTTGGGCAACTGCTTTGAAAAGCCTCACATCATTTGCTGTCAAATTCACCTCTTAAGTACAGCCAGGGTGCTTGAGAGACCTGCTGCTTGTCCCATACAGCTTTTTAATTGCAAAAATTAATGACTTTGTGGTTCATTAAATGAAAGGAGACAATGTAATTGTTTTATTGCAGAATACCAGTTTAAATTTACGCACATGTATTTGAAACATTGCTATCGTTGGGATCTGAGCAAACTTCCATCCAGGCTATTTTCACATGCCCATTTACCATAAGTGATTTGGACACTGATTTAATTACTGTAGTACAACCCCCTTTCATTTCAGAGGGGCCTGGTTGGGGTTTTTTAACTCTAAACTCTATGATGAGTTCAGACAAATCATAATAAACCTTTCTTCCTAGGAAGAGAACAACAATGAGTTTCATACCACTCTGATTACATTATTAGAATAATGCCAGTTTATTTATAGGCAAGGCAACTGTAAAAAGCAATGTCTGTTCCTCCCTAGATATAATTAAATTTGTTGCTTCCTGCCAGGACGTTACCAGAACATGGGTCAGGAGGAGGAGCTCATGCCAGGTCCATGTACTTGGGAAGACACATCTTTCTCCCAGTTCAAAACTGAATCCACATAAAGCATGAAGTCCTAAGAGTAAGAAGGAACTAGAGAGGTCATACTCAGAGGCACACATAGAAGTGGTACCAGATGCTCCTATGTTCAGCTCTCCAAGACGTTTGGTGGAGGATAACACCAACCTCCCTGGGCAATGATCAGTGCTTCCTGCTCCTCATAGCTGCAAACCTGTGCATGTGACCTGAACCTTCCCTGTTCCACTCCAGCCCATTGCTTCCTCTGCCACCTGCTGCAGGTGTAGGAAACAGCCCCTGAAGAAGGTTAGCCAACTCACTATTTCACCCTGGCTGAGTTAGCCTTTCCTCACAGATCATGTTTTCTGGGCTCATGCAGAGTGACAGTGACCTCTTCCAAGACAAAGGACAGAGAACTAGACACTGCACCGTGGCAATTATGTCAGTGAGATCACAAACCTCAGGCACAGAAGCCAGTGGAGACACCTCAGACCATCAGCCACATCTTTTACTGCAGTAAAACAAAGTAACTCTTAAAGTAGGTTTCAAAGATTGATCCCTGTGAGTCAGCCTTGTTCTCCCAGATCTTTGCAGATAATAATAATAAGCCCTAATAACAAAAAGTTACACATAAGAGTAGCAATTGCTGAAACAACACATTATCCTACTTTATTTTCAGTATTTCTTGCTTATTTTGGCTGAGGAATCATCATTCATCTGTGTCTGCAATTTGCTATTTTACTTCCTGTCATTTTTTGCTGGTAGACACTCAACTTCATGTTATGCCCTTAGCCCACATTACCTTCTTTTATTTACTCCATCTCCTGCCTTTCCCTTCTTTATCTCAAGCCCTGTTCTTCTGCACAGGCAATAGGGAAGTAATCTGGAGACACCAAACTCTTCTGGGCTGCTAGCTGGATGTGCTCTGCAGCTAGTTGTGGAGACAGCCTAAACCATCAGTGGTATCAAACACATAAGAGCATTTCACCTTCAACAAATAGTTCCACAACACTGTCAACAGAAACGAGGGAGCGAACACATTATTGCTGATTTCCTTCACGCGGCCTCTGGGTGAGTTTAACAGCTGATGTATGTAAAATCGAAGTGACAATTTAAAAGTCTGTTTGCAGGTTTCTGACATGAACAAGAGATCCCTCCAGACCAGTGTACTCTGATCACTGTGCACACAGAACTCCAACAGACAGAGTAAGTGGGTGCCAAAGCTCGTGGTGTGCAGTGAGGGCAGGAGCTGAGCACTGGAGGAAAGAGAGGAAGGATGTAATGGAAATTTAATAGGAAGCAACTATTTGTTTTACCTTCTCTCAGCCATTACCACTCATGCACAAGGCACCTGGACTGAGAACTGCACTTGGACTGAGGCCAAAGTATAAATAGACCATCAATTTCAGTAAAAGCTTGGAAATTGAATTACAGCTCTGCAATGCAGATCACTCTGCTGTCCTGCAAGAGGTGTGAATGGGGTCTGCCCTTACCCTATTCAAACACAGTGGACTCATCTCCTCTGTGCTGAGCAAAAGCAGGATGTAAGTGCATGTGTTATTGCCTACTTGTGGTTAACAAGACTCTCCAGAGACAGGGAAGGGACAGGAGGAAGGGGAGGTGCAGCCCAGAGCAAGATCCCAGGAAGAGAAGGTGCTGGGTAGGGAGAGGACATGGATAGAGCGAGCAGAGAAAGAAGGCAGGAAGAGGAAGGGTTGCTGCCTCTAAGTGCTTTCACTTGCTCTTCTGGCTTTTAGAGTGCATGCCAGGAGATAATGGCATCTCTGCAAAGCTTTCCAGGCTCTCTGTTAAACACCTTCAAAATTTAAGAGCTCTTCAGGGGTCAGTATCATGCTCACAAGGTGGTAATTACTCTGATGCTTCCAAAAATCTCACAAGGCTTCCAGGCAAAGGTTCTCCTAGATTGAAGTGTTATAGACATGTTTTAATATGAAGGTGGTGAGACACTGGCACAGGTTGCTCAGGAAGATTGTGGCTGCCCCAAGCCTGGCAGTGTTCAAAGCCAGGCTGGATGAAGCCTTGAGCAACCTGCTCTGGTGGGAGGTGTCCCTGCCCAGGGCAGGGGATTGGGGCTGGGTGATCTCTAAGGTCCATTCCAATCCCTTAATATACTATGAAACATCTGATTTTAAGAAAATGAAACCAAAACTGGAATCACCCTAGCTCCTCTCCTTCTTACAGTTTAAGGAAAAATACCTGTACACATTAATAGAAATGCTTTGGCAACAAAAATAACTGTGTATCATTTGACGTGAGTTTGCGAGTTGACACTTACAATGTGCAAATCAATTGAACTGTGACTCCTGTTTCCAAAAATGAAACAAAGAATTTCAAACTCCACCTTCCACCCAGCAATTTGCCCATTGACTGATAAACACAGGAATTTCTTATTCAAGATCATTAACTCCAGCTATGCTGGTGCAGACTAAGGTCTGTTTTTCAGACCCACTCATCACGTGGGTGCAATGACAGCAGGCCCAGCACCTCACAGGTCTGTGTTTGGCCAGTTGTCATTTGTCACACTGTACTCACCAAGATGGCATTTTGATTCCTGGAGTGGAACCTGCTTCTCCCACCAGCCCTCAGCATGGCCTTGGCACGTTGCTTCACACATCTCCATCTCAGTTCCTTCAGCTGTGAAGTGGAGAAATGACACCAACTGCTTGTGTGAAACACTCGAGCTGGGCCCATGAGAAGTGTTACCTGGTGGGGTTGTTTGATAATAAGGAGCAGCAGCCTGGCTTGCTGTCATACCAGGCAGGGTTTATACAGCTGACTTCTCAAAAACCTGGGACAAAAGCCAACCTGTGGGTGGGAGAAAGAGCCCCAGGAAAGCAGAGCCCTTTCGTGCCACTGGGGAGCTTTGGCGTGTCAGGCTTATCACGATGAACGTAAGCTATGCAAGTTTAAAAATGGATGATGATTCAATATTCAAGCTACTGTGTCAGCCTACAGCTTCAACCCCAGCTCTTACCCCTGTGTCCCACTGCTGCCCAGGACCCTGGGAGAGATGGGGGCTCTGCAGGGTGGCAGGGCAGGGCACAGGGGAGCACTGGGGCAGCCCCAGCCCAGCACTGCCTGTGCCAGGCAGGGCAGGGAAGAGGGGGGACTGGAGACCAGCCCTGCTGCAGCATAGCTAGGGCAGGTGTCCCTGAGGGCTGAAATGGAGCCATGGGCAAAGGTGGAGGGAGGCCAGGCATGGAATGCAAGACCTGTTGGTTCTCTCAGGGCCCGGCACTCTTCTACAGACAGGGCAAGTCACTTCATCCTTTTCTGCTTCATTTCTGCATTGCAGAGTAGTCAAAGCTGAGCTTTCTGCTTTCTACCAAAACCATGAATTCTGCATAGCAAGAAAACTTCTTGCCACATGGCCCAAGGCTCAACAGGTCTGTGGGTCCACAGCAGCACAGTTGTTTCTAATGTGCTAGCCAAGAAAACTTTTGATACTCAGATCACTCATCAAAGCTTCCATCTATCCTTATCTGAACACTGAAAGGGAACTGAGAGCTCTCCAAAAATTTCAGTCACTGACATCTCACTCTTCACAACTGTTTATAATTCTCTACATCTGTCTTTTTTCTATGTTCATGTATTCACCTCTCAGTAACTCTCTCGATGCAGGGCTGCCTTCAGTCTGACAAAAGTGAAACAGACCCTCAGGATTCATTTCCAAGGAAATTCTGATTTCAATCTGAACACCAAGAAAAAACATTTGATGCCACTTGGGAAAGAAGGGAGCCATAATCAACTTCACACTATTCACTAGAGGAGATTTGATCTCACTTTTCACCTTTCACACATGACATCAAAATTCACAAACTCAAAGGTTAACATAGGAAAGAAAATGCAAAATGAGGACTTTCCAACCAGCTCTGAAAACAAGCTTCTAGCTGATAAAAGAGCATGGGAAGTTATTCCACAAATATCCATTCCTAAAGCACTGAGCTGGTTGGGACTCCAACATGAAACCAACAACTGCCTTTGAGTTTATTCCTGCCCACCTCCCAGCTGAGCAAGCACTACACATCTCTTAAAAAAGTGGTGATTAGAGAAGAGTGTGGAAAAGAATCAGCAAGTAGCACCTGCAGAGGCTCTTGCCTAGTCTGCTGCTATTCTCCAGAGGAGGGGACAGTTGCCCCTGAAACCCTGACCTAGACCTAGCTTTGCTGCTGCAAGTAAAGCAGTGCCTGGAGAAGTGTATTTTTTACAGCAGATGCTGTAAAGAAATTCTAACAAAATACCATCCAGTTTGCTCACAAGCTTGAAATTAAGGTTTTAAACTCAAATTTAGTGGTTCTTCAGAGGGCTGCAGATAGGAGCAGGACTACTTTCACTCAACCCTCTAACATTTGGACTCCTCAAGTCAAGAGAAAGCAGCAGTGCTGTAGGTTAAGCCTGGTAGGCAGTCAGGGACTACACAGTTGCTCACTTGCTCCTTTCCTCTCAGTGGGATGGGGAAGAGAACTGGAAGGCTGTGAGAAAACTCATGGGTTGAGATAGACAATTTAATAAAAGACAACAAGTGATGCAAAAAGCAATTATTCACTACCAACCAGCTAATGCTAGTCCTTGGGCAACCACAGCCCCTGCCAAACTCATCAGTTTGCTGCTGAGCACCATGGGGTGTGGTAGAGGCTATCCCAGTGCTCAGTCCAGGTCTGCTGTCCTGGCTGTATTCCCTCATCATGCTGACAAACAGAGCCTTGAGGCTGTGCAAACACTGTTCAGCAATAGCTAGAACATCCCTGTGCTCCAAAACACAGCACCACAGGCTGCTAGGAGGAGAATTACCTCTATCACAGCCAAGCAAGTAGCAGGAGTTCCTACCTGCAATCAGCTATTCCCAGAGTAAATTCCTGACAAAGCCAGGTTTGCTTGCACACACTTAACCCTTCTTTTACACTGGAGAGAAAAAAAAAAAAAAAGATCAATGCAACTTAAGTGCACTCCTTTCTACAGGTTACATTTATCCAACTGGACCAGCTAAGAAAAGTTAAATCTCAATTAGTAACAGTTTAAAACTCTGTTTGTCATTTCCAGAATAATAATTAGAGAAGAATTAAAATTTCTAAGTGAGAAAGCTCCTCCTCTATGTCTACTGAAACATACTAAAGGAAAATGTGACCTTTAAAGAGCTAGAAATGAAAAGATGGCATTAATGCTTCCATAAAAGTTGCCACTACCCCTCAAAAAGAAAGATAATGAAAACCAGTTAATGTGCTACTTCAGAGAAGATTTCATGCTGAATACTTATGCTGAAAACAACTTCTTGTGCCAGATCCAAGACCTTTTTGAAGTTATTCATATTCAAAGGGGAAAAAGATTTGCCATGCAAAATAATCAACAGAGCTGCAACTATTTACAGGCAAATTGATTCATGGCAGCTTTGGTTGCAACAGTTACAGGAATTAGATGATTAACTGTATTAGTGATGTGTTCTGGTAAGCACCAAATCCAAACACTTCAAATATAAAGGATAATTAACACTCCAAACTGTCAGAATTGTAGGATCATAGAACAGTTTGGGTTGGAAGGGACCTCAAAGCTCATCTGTTGGGGGGTGCTGTAGAGGGTCTCCCTCCCACTAGACCAGGCTGCTCCAAGCCCCATCCAGCCTGGCCTTGAACACTGCCAGGGATGGAGCAGCCACAGCTTCTCTGGGCAACCTGTGCCAGTGCCTCACAACCCTCACAGTTGATAATTTCTTCCTAATATCCAATCTAAACCTGCTCTCTGTCAGTGTGAAGCCATTTCCCCTTGTCCTGTCACTCCAGGCCCTTGTAAAGAGTCTCTCTCCAGCTTTCCTGTAGGCTCCTTCAGACACTGGAAGGCTGTAATTAGCTCACCCCAAAGCCTTCTCTTCTCCAGGCTGAACAGTCCCAACTCTCTCAGCATTTCCCCATAGCAGAGGTGCTCCATCCCTCTAATCATCTTGGTGTCCCTCTGGACTCACTTCATCAGGTTGATGTCCTTCCTGTGCTGGGACCCCTGAGCTGGATGCAGCACTCCAGGTGGGTCTCACCAGAGCAGAGCAGAGGGGGAGAATCCTCTCCCTCCCCTGCTGCCCACACTGCTTTGGGTGCAGCCCAGGATAGAGATGAGGTGACATTCTCTCCCCAAAATGTTCCTCTGGGGAGAACAGGGCTGGGCTATCTAATACTTATCCAGCTTACACATTTACCTATTGCACACATAAAAAGCCAATACATTTTATAAAGAAATTTATTGTGCAAGAATGATTTTCATGCTCATTTACAATGAAATAATTAGCTTTAACAAACAATCATGCCATTGCTTCATTTCAACACTGAACAGAATATTTACATTCAAGTTTACATCTTTGTTCAAGTTCCACGTATGGTATTGTCAGAAATAAGTAAGAATGCATCTTCAAATCCAAGTTTGCTTTTTTTTTTAAACATTAAAATATCAACACCTGTTAGACATTTATTGGAAATGACAAATTTCCTTTTTTTTGCAGTACCCTCATTTCCCAGCTACAGTACTGGAAAAAGAACAAAAATAAACATACAAAACCCCCAAACAAACACAAATCCAAGGTGCAGAAACCAGTGGCACAAACATATATCTATCTCCAATTATCCAGGCATTTCTAAGATGTTAAATGGGAAGGAGGCTGCAGGATAACCTCTGCACTTTACAGAAGGACTTTTGAGGGACGATTTATGTCATCATGCCTTAAGAAAATGAACCTCAGGAAACTCCTTCACAAGGTCTTAAATAACAAAATGATCCACTTTGTCAATATTGAAAGGAACATCTTATAAAAGCACCAAACACCTTGGACCAATTTCTCCCAACATAGGGAGGCCCAGGAACACAGCATCGTGGTCTGGCACCTTTTGAAAAAAAAAAAAAAACCCTCAAGCACCCACCCAAAACATCTGCTGTATAGTAATAATTATAAAAAATAAGCCTGCAGTTCACAAACACTTGAAAAATACTTTTAGTGTGCAAAAATTCCAACTGTGACTTTTTGGTGCTGCTTTTTCCTCACCAGACTCTCAGTTCTGAAGGAAGCTCAGACTCCAGCCCTCATTGTCTTGGGCTGCACACAAATGTCTTGCTCCTTGGGCAAAGGCTGCTAACAGTCCCAGTCATCTCCCTGCCACCCCAACCTGAGCTGAGAACTAGCTCATACAACACCCAACCTCAGAAATGGTTCTGATTTACAACATATCATGGCCCTCTTGAGCAGCTAAAAAAACCAAGAGATTTTTTTCTTCCATATGGTGACAGCTATTCCAAACCACACTGCCCTGTCAGTGCTTCCCCTATTGCCTGGGGCTTCACAGCAGCCTAGACTTTTGACAAAAGAACCAGAGCACACCTGCCCTGACTCTTACACAAAGTTAAACAACAACAACAACAAAAAAAGAAGTGATTGTCTTGGATTTTGGCTGTGAATATTGTGGAGAGAGAGTGATTTTGAAGATGCAAACCTAAACATTCCCACGTTTTCATTTGGCAGAGAGTATTTCACTTTTTCTGTCTTCATGTTGTGACATCTCCTGCAGAACTTGTGGGCTGAGGGGCAGCTGGAACAGGCTGCACTTGCAGCATTTCCAGCTCAGACTCACGGACAAAGATAACAGCATCCCCACTGACGTTTATCAAACACTGAGCCTGGAGAAACAAGGACAACATCAGTTACCAAACATTAAACGGCAACAGATTTTATGTTTACTTATACCTGCTAGATATAACTACACAGAAAAGTGAATGGAGATGGGGAGAAAAACTAATTATTAGTTTATTAGAGAGGCAATCTGTGACATGTTTTCCTTTATACCCATGCACTTGTGTGCTGTCAAACATGCAGATGGATTCTCCTAAGACCACCACAAATGAAATGTGGGTAGTTGTACTTGCTCTCACTACTGTTTTGAACATATTTCATGCACCAGAACAACCACAGCCTGCTGCTGTCTTTGCTAATAAAGCTCTGTCCCTTCAGGTACAAAATGGAGCATTTTATATCCACAACTCCAGGTATTTTCATACAGAGTTTGGAGGAAAATCCTACAGTGCAACATCAGAAAAGTCAAGCAAGTTCAGCATTACTGTTTAGCTGTTTCCTGCAGCTTCCTTCACTCTAGTAAACTCAGTACTTTTACCCCTCTTGGGTATTTATGAAGCATACTCATAACTCTGTGTTAATACAGGTGCTTGAGAGCACTCTTGGCTTCTTCAAACATTACCACAAAATATCCACACATGTTATGCACTCTACAGCACTGCTGGTTTTAAAAGACATAAAATGTGTATCACACTAATCACAGAAGCACTGCTATTTCACATCCTAATTTACCTGATTTTTGTTTGGATTCTCCATGAAAACACACTGCTTCATGATGTAGGAGACAACTGCATTCCCTCCTAGAGCTGCAACGTGAGCTCTCACCATGGCAAACACTTCAGCAATAAAAGCATGGAGAAAACCACTCACACCACCCTCCTAAACCAGAAAAAACGTATTACATGTCAGGTTAGGTCTACCTACAAGATGTTGAATCTTACATATTTATCAGCTGAATATTTCAGTGAATCCTAAAGGTGTATTGTATAGAGCTTAAAAGCTTTAAAGACTGTTTAATGGGTCACAGATGATTTTCATCCTAACAGGCTGCCCAGGGAGGTGGTGGAGTCACCAGCCCTGGAAGAGTTTAAGAGGTGTCTGGACCTGGTGCTGAAGATATGGTTTAGGGGTTGCAGTGGAGTGACATGTTAATGGTTGGATTGGACTTGATTAAAGGTCTCTTCTAGCCTTGATGATTCTATGATTCCCAAGCAGAAAGCAGCTCTGTGTGCTCTACATCAAGAGCAGAGCAAAGACATTTACTCCCCATTGAGTACCTACCCTCAAGTGACACAAACTCTCTTCCCTGGCTGTGCCACATCTCAACTCAAACCTTTTCAGATATTTACCTCCAGTTATTTATCCTTAACAAAACTGCTACTGCATGACACACAGCTCACCTCACGCAAGGAAGTGGTTTCTCTTATGAAAAACATGTTGATTATCCCAAGATATTTGGTTATTTTAGCCCCAGGTAGAAAAGAAAGAGGTGTCATCTTAACAACTGAGACAGTAGAATTGGTGCAGGAAGGAACGGAGCGGTGCCTTAAGTATCCTTCAGCCAATGGACTTGCTTTTTCCAGTGAAGCAGCTGAAAAGATGGGGAAAAAAGGAGGAGAAAAGTAACTGTCAAGATCACCCACTGTTTCTCAAAACACAACAACTCTTCTTTATGGTTTCCAAATAGCTTGGTGACAACATTCAGCTGCCTGTGATGCTCAGCCATACCATGTGAGAAAGGAAATTGTCATGCAAAGCATGCAAAAAGGAGACAAAAAGCTGAAATGGCATTTATTGGGAAGAG
>NW_008669416.1:22455-49336 GCF_000695815.1 Acanthisitta chloris
CAGCTGCACATACAATAGTCAGTTATAAAGTGGAGGGAAAGAAAAAAGTGCCAACATTTGGAAATACATATTCTGCTGGAGGAACAAATGATAGGAAGTGTGAAAGTTGTTGTGTTTCCCCAGTGCAGCATTTTCCATTAAAACAGGTATTAATCTCTGCTGATTTAAGCAAGATAGTCAGACCTGTGGCCAAAGAACTACTAAAAAACCAACTCACCACTTGCTAATTTAGTGCCCATTGCCTTGACTGTCACCTTGGTGATTGCTTCCTGTTTCTCACCCCAAATTTTCCAAGATCATACATACACCTACATCCATGCAGTGGATGTTATACAATTAGTAAACATTTATCCAGAACTTTTGACTAAGTGAACAGAAATGCTCTAGTTTTGTTTTTGATGGATGACAAACCCTATGTGAGCTTACAGAGACCTTAATGTCGGCAGTTTTCACACTCAGGGATTCGTTCTACATGTGATCTGCAATCCTGCTGGGCAGGGAATTCCACTAGTCACCACTGGGAAATCAGAGATATGTCTCAGATTATCAGAACGTGGTAGAAACAGGAGCCTACTTGTCTTAATTGATCCGCGCCTTATGGTCTGAGCTTTCAGTTTAATGAGCTCTATCCAGCTGTTGCATCTGTCTGCAAAGGAACTGTAATCAACTGACGTTGCTGAAAACACAGACAGAAAAACAAAAGAAAAAAGAAAAACAGAAAAAAAAAAGATGGATGATGTCTCTTGCTCAGCTCAATGCTCCTTTTGAGGAAGCAATTTGTTGTGTCTGAGAGAGAACACCCATCCCTGTCCAGGTGTGTTTAAAGGAAATGTTACACTCTAGGTTTGGACTTGGCCAAACCAATGTACCGATTTCTGGTGATGACCCAGCTCTGAACCAACTGCCTGACTGGGACTTCAGCACTGAAAAAACATGCAAATACAGTCATTAATGACTTATGTTAGATGATTTTTTAAATCTCACTTTAGCTATTAAATTCTGCCTTCTTTAACATTATTTAAGCCTTGTTTAATTTTCATTTGCATTGCTATTCTTTTCCTCACAAAGAGCTGCTGGTCATGATTTAAACTTCCCAACTATCTTTACCAATAACTAACCTACAGACTGAAAATAAAAGCTTTGGTGATGAGGACAAGAGTCACAAGCTGAAACAACACCTCAGTTTTAAACACAAATGAATTTTCCTTACAAAGGAGTCCTCCTTGACCCAAAATCCCCCCTCCAGCACCCTCTCCCATTATCATTACAGTAAGAAGTAAGAGTTGTTTCTGCTATGACTTTTGGTATTAGTTGCAAGGTGTGTTTGCATGTCTTTCAAAACAAAAAGGGTTTGCAAACAAAGTTTCTTCATTAACCTGAAGAAACGGAGGGAACACATGCTAACTTCAAATTAAGACAAGCAAAACAGCTCTCTTTCAGGGAACTAATTTTCTGCCAAATAAAGTGAGATCAAAATATCTGACAGACACTGTTATCATGAACAAATCTGGCTTTTGGCATTAAAAAAACACATCAAAATATTAGGGTATCATTAAGCCACACCAGAGCATGCATTCTCAGTTAACTAGTAAACACTTCCTGGATTAAGCCACATCCAAAAAGGGTATACCAATGTCCCAAGAATGCTCATTCTGTTCTGGCATATGGCTAAAATAAGGAAACTCACCTCTCTGAGCAGCAGGAAGACCTGTGTGGGAACTTGCACCCTCCAGGGCTTCTAATAAGACAAAATGAATTCACTTCAGATAATATATTAAGCAGAATCAAGTAGGACAGGACAACAGCTTTCAAGAAGGCTGGACAAGGAGTTTTTACAAGGGCCTGGAGTGATAGGACAAGGGGGAATAGCTTCAAACTGACAGAGAATAGGTTAAGATTAGATATTAGAAAGAAATTCTTCTCTATGAGGGTGGTGAGGCACTGGCACAGGTTGCTCAAATAAGCTGTGGCTGCTCCATCCCTGGTAGTGTTCAAGGCCAGGCTGGATGGACCAACCTGGGCTAGTGGAAGATGCCCCTGCCCATGGCAGGGGGTGGAACTACATGATCTTTAAGGTCCCTTCCAACCCAAGCCATTGACATTCATGTATTCTCATTAAAAATTCTCATTAAAATGAGAATTCTCATTAAAATGAGAATTATATAATTCTCATTAAAAAATGAAGAGTAAAACATGAGAAAAAAATGACTGTATAAGGTTGTATACAAACACACCTTTATAACAATCCTGCAGAAAAGTATCAACACATTAAATAAGCTGCTGAGTAAATGTAGCTGCAATGAAAGCTCGACTCCAGTTGTGAAGGGATGATAGATGCAATAATTATCGAGCTGAAAGGATCTAAGGCTGTGTACAGCACATGGACTGTGAGGAACACCAGGAGAAGGGATCCACGGGAACAGGCTGCCCTCCACTGGCCAGTGCCCAGTACAGAGAGAGGCACCAGCAGCGATTTCTGGAGAGCTCCTCTTTTTGAAAATTAAGTGAACAGTATCACAATATGACCAATTCAAAATTAAGCACAAACAATTGCGTTAAAAATACAAAGCAATAAGAATTTTATTGCTGAAACTAATGTGACCTCTGAAAGCACAACAAGTGCATGTGGTAGGCACCAGCCTTTATGCAACTGATAGGCTCAAAAGGAGCTCTGGAACATTTACAGTAATCCACAGATATTAAGTTTCCTTTCCCTAGACAATTCAGTGGGCACATAATCCACCAATGGAGAAGGAAGCAAAGACAGCTGATTTCAGTGAATGACCACCTGATTTTTAATGCAGTCATAAGAGAACTGTGACGAGCAGGCTTGAAATGCAGCTCTACCTCAGCTACAATGAAGCAGCTGTTTAACAGCTGAAATGTGCTGCACTGTTCAAATTATTGACTCCACAAGTTTAAGCTCCTTCCAATCAAAAAACCATGATGTGATTTTGCTCAGCTGAACAATCATTATTTGCTAGAAAAAGTATTTCCCATCATGAAAATGATAAGATTAATGATCTGAGGCTGAGAAAACATGGAGCTCCTTTATATGGGCCATTTACAGAAGCAAAGCAGTATGAGGCAAGCCTAATTATTAAGCAATCTATAATTAAGTAAAATGACACCAAACATCCAGGGGTTTGCAGCATGTTCAATACTCCAAATGCAAAGACAGAACTGCTACAAGAAATATACTACAAAAAATATATCCAGAATGATTAGCCAATCCATCTTCTGTGACTCAAAACATCTGACTTCAGGAGTAAATGTACTCATTATGCTAAGGTAACAGAGAGTATTTAAAACATGTGAAATACAGATGTTTTAAAGCCACAGTAACCATGAAAGAGCAGAAGTCAAAAATAATTCGAAGCAATAGTTCAATGTTCTTCCATTTAACTGACCTTTAGCTGGAGAGAATGGTTGAGAAGCAAGTGGATCAGAGCAAAGCTCCAATGGGAATTGGAGCTGTTCTTCATTGTCTGTAGATGCTTCAATAAAGAAAACATGCCCAATTGATAATTAACCCCCAAAGTAGATTTGACAGCAAGAATAAGCAGATTCAATTTAGTCAGGTCTGACTGGAACAGATTTTTTCAGTGTATAGTGCTGCAGTTCTGTATGAACAATTAGTGTGTCTGACAGTAAATCCAGCTGCAACACTGAACAGAACCTGTGCTCCATTGAAAAGGATTTGATTTGGTATTTTTAGGGAAAAATTTCAAGTCAATTCATGCATTTTAGATTTGATTCTGCAGTTGGATCAAAGTCAGATAAACCTTACAGTAAAAATTAACACTTGACTTCACATGGAAGAAAATAAATTCACTGTTACTACTGGAGAAATCAGCTATAACTAATGTTTTAGAAACATATGGCTCTGTTCTACTACCCAATTCCATTCTTCAGAATCAATAGCTTCAGAGTTCTGCATTCCCATTTCCAGGTGGCATACATACATTTCCAGCATAAGACGATGCTTCATTAGCAAGATGACATATGCAGAATACAGTAGTCTCTTCTGTTCCCTCCATATTCCATATGCTTCACTGATCTGCAAACCCATTCCCGACCTCTTAAGGGTTTTCAGGAGGGTTTGTTGGTTATTTTGAAGTATCATGAACAATTTATTTTCAGCCTCTTGAAGGACAAAATTTGCTACTTCTAAGAACAAGTATTCTCTGATGACTTACACTACATGTTTCAAAATACAATGGAAATGTCATCATCTGTTACACCAACTCTTTAGAGAAACATATTGCAAGAAAGATAGTAGATGGAATAAGGAAACACCAAACCTTTTCTGTGTGTTACTATAAATTTGTTCATTATGCAAAACTTAATAAGTCAGTCAGTCATCCTGTTGGTGGTCATGTGTATGAACTAACAAACTCTATGTTATGACAGAACCTCCCAGTAAAAATATGTATATGTAACTGAAATTAAAATGCAGACACATTAGGAAAAAATAAAAGTAAAGAAAAATAGTCTCTCTCTTCTTTACCTGTCTCGTAATATTTACCTCTTTGCTGTGATTTTTCTGTATTGGCCTTGTTGGCTTGTAATGCTTGGTTTTTGTCATATGTAATTGCCACAGCTGTGACTGCAATCTGCAAATCAGGAATACACAGTGTATTAGGAAACTTAACCTCTTGTGAAGTCTGCAAAAGGGGAAAATCATTTAAGTATATGCATTCAAATTCTTCACAGCCAAGTCTAAAAGGTAATACCAAGGCCTGTTGTTAAATCATACACCTCACAGTGTTTGTTCCATATTTATGATTTGTTCTTTCCTTCTATCTTGGTGAACAGACATAAAAAAAGCATTAGAACTCGTTATCATTGTATTTGTAAGAGAGATGTTCAACTGAATGATGTTATACTTCTAAGGAAAACATTTTCTCTACGAATAATGAAATACCACATCATCCTGAAACGGCAAGAGAAAAACTAGACAATTACAATGACAGCAATGGACAGAAAGTGATACACAGGAAGTTCCACCTGAACATAAGGAAGAACTTCTTCACTGTGCAGGTGACCAAGCACTGGAACAGATTGCCCAGAGATGTCGTGGATTCTCCCTCACTGGAGATATTCCAGAACCCTCTGGATGCAATCCTGAGCCATGTGCTCTAGGATGGCCCTGCTCGAGTAGGGAGGTTGGACCAGATGACCCACTGTGGTCCCTTCTAACCTGTCCTATTCTGTGGTTCTGTGATTCTCAAAACTAATGAACTCAACATTATGGGCCTCAGCTTTACTTCAGAATTCACCAGAATTCATATTAATAAACCAAAACCCTTGCCCATTTTACTCTGGGCAGCCAACATTGACTAAAGGCCCAAACTGCCATGCCTACATGTGCAAAGTCAACAGCAGCAGTTCACTTACCTGAACTAATTCATCCTCTGGTAAAGCAACTGTGAAATTTACATGGCAAAGACAGCAGGGAACCATAGAGCGGAGTTTAAAATACAAGCTCTGTTGAAAACAAGACATCACTTGTGTTAGTCAAAGAAAAAGTATGGCTTATTTCAGAGATATTAAGGACCTAAACTCTTTTCACAGTAGAAGTTGTCTAATCATATTGATTTTTTTCTTCAAGAAGAACTACAGGTGTGAAGAGTCAGGGCAGAATGCAAACTACTGTGTAGTTGTCTTTATACTTCTAGAGTACACTACGAGTCAAAGGACTCCTCCAGGTTCAAAAAGCTTTGGAAATCCTGGACATTCTAAGGCTGAATCTATCTTCAGAGCAACTCACAAACTAATTACAGACACTTCGTAGCCTAATTCCAAAAAGTAACCATGAAGAAACTGTTCTTCTCACTATAGCCTAATTTTATTTTGCTTCCATTTGAACAGTTAAAGAAATATTTGAAATAAGAGTCTTACCTTCAACAGATTCTCACAGAGATCATTAAAGTTCTTATTAAGTGTTTGATTTGTTGGGTTAATGTTGCTTAATCTGGATACTCTTACTGCTGTGAACATCTGAATTAGAAACAAAAACGTTTATTTTTTTTGCCAATATATTTTATCCAACATATTAAAACAGAAACAAATCCATAAAGAAGGAAATTAATGCATAATATGGGGTGGGGGTGGAAAGAAAACAAAACAATGTAGCAACAGTGAGTCACAAAGTTCTTATTACTCACGAAACTTGACAAACAAAAGTCAAGTCATCTGTGAACTAATGATTCTATGAAACAAGTGATTAAGGAAGTTATTAAACACTCTGTTGTTTCTACTTGCTTCATAAAGGAGGCATCTACCCACTACAGCTTTTGTTAAATCATGCTGAACAATGTGGTAACTGTACAATGCTGCAGACAATTTCACATTTTTGTATCAGGTTCTCTGTTACACAACAGCATTGAACACACCACAAAAACATGTTCTCATACCCTTTTTTTTTTAAACCTAAATATGACTTCTATTTCCATCACAAGGGTATTCTTCAAATTTATCTTCCAAAATGAGTGATCTCTAACATATATTTTAATTCCTACAACACATTTCAACACAACTTAGCAAAAAGTGACCATTTTCTTCGAATAACCTTACCTGAATTTCTGGTGTCCAGTTATTTATCCCAGGCATAATTTCTGTGTTGCAACTGTAAAAACCTGTGAAGAAAATAGTTGGGAAAATTGATTTTATACACTGAAATATAAAATTACTTCTAAAGAAACACACGTGACCTCAATTGATGCTTTGCAAGTATTTTCCCTCATGTGGTTTTGACTGTTGAATAACACATCAGGAATCAAATTAACATTCAAAAACCAAATTGTTTTGCCTTTTCTGTTGTTTATATTAACCTATTTTTCATCTGCCTATGAGTTCAATAGGCATTGACCAAGGCATTGTAGCAAACACCCCAAATCCAGAACTGCTCTGCCTAGTTTCTCATAGACAGACTACATATAAATGAGGAAATGTATGAAAAAGGTGTAATAGGAAAAGCTAAAAAGCACAAAACTTTGACAGACACAGAGATGCTGTAAAGAAACTACCTGAGTGCAAATAAACAGCACCTTAAAAAAACTCATACAATGGCTAAACATCAGGGTAAGAAAAATTAAAAACAGTAAACAGGCAATGCTGAAAGCCTGAAGATATAGTTAAACTAGCACAGAAGAGGAAAATCTGGTAGGGCCTATATAAAATCACAAAATAAGCTAGAAAAGAAATTGTGTAGCAGCTTGCAGAGGACATAAATACTAATAGATTTCCTTCAGAACATCAAAAGCAGAAATTTTATTGAAGAATCAAGTAAGATATAGAAAGGATATGCAGAGGTGATACAATGAGAGCAGAAAACATGGGGCATTTTGTACATCAGTGTTCACCATGGTAGTAGAGCTTTCCACAACAGCAGCAAACTAGTCCCTTGCCTGTTTTCCATCAGAGAATCTGTCTTAAACCAAAGTGTCTGAGGAAAATATTGAACAAATAGGCAAATGAAAAATAAAGATTCATATAAAAAATAGAAAAGGCAAAAGAAACAGTTGACTAACTGGCATTGAAATCTTAAACTTACTCCACTAGCAAAGGAGAGGATTCTTTAATCTTGAAGTGGTGAGGTGCTTCTAGTGCCTGGGGCCTACGGATTTGCCTAGTACAGATATCTCTGTTCCAGAAAAGGGTGTTCATGGGCAGATGGAAAACCAAGACACTGCAGAGGAGCTGATACCACTTTCCTAAGGAACAGTCATGGCTCCCAAGCTCTCAACAAATACATAGACAAAAGGCATCTGACTGATAGAGTGTACTCTGGATGTCAGAAAACATTTGGTAAGATCCTTCACCAAGGACTCTTTAACAATCTAACAGAATGACGTGTCATTGAAGGAAGTGCAATTATTATAGGACTGGAAAAAGAGGGGCAAAATAAATGCTCAGTTTTCACAGTGGAGACATCTTTAACTCAGGATTTTATGCTTCAAACATATTCATAACCTATCTGCAAAACAGGATAAAACAAGATGGCTGCTGAGGGCCTTATTTTAGAGTAGGAAAACTGCAGAGGGACAATGGATAATTAATGAGGAATAAAGGATTTGGTGGTAATAATAGGTAACTATTGTCCAGAGCAATTTCCATATAATGGACAACTACATTAGCCTCTTATCCAGATCCAGGAGTTCCATCAGGGAGGGTATGACAGATACCTATACAACCACAAACAGCATGAAGATGACTGATACAAGGCAATAATTAGATCTCTGTTCTACTTTCATTGACCTGAAACCTACAAATTAGTCATCCAGTCTAAAAATCTTCAGAAACTGGTAGAAAAGGCCCAGCTGTTACATCCATATGAAGCCCCAACAGTACAAATCAACTACAAAATGCCACACAAATACTGTGTTTGCTTCTGTTTTCAGTGAGCAACAAACCCTGTAAAAGGCTTAATAACTTGTTTTTCACAAGTATATCTGACAAGCTAAACACTTCAGCAATATTTTCAGTTACTCTTGAACTTCTAAAAAAAAGAGTTTTAAAAAACCAGTTCTATTTTGCCACCTACAGTATAGATCAGAAAAATGAGGTTTTAACTATACCAGAAGGTGGTGGAACATCTGTCAGTAAAGAATGTACATCTTCCATTGCATCTGTGTCATCGATCTGGAAAAAGGAAAAATTGATTAAAATCATGTTGCTGTGCCAGTAAGGAGTCTGAGAAAGATATAACAACTCTGTCATCAGGAGATCTGTATCTGGCAGCTAAGCTGAGTTTTAAAAAGGATTCCATCAACCAGAACTCTTAACAAGCAGCCTGTGATTTGTTTAACACTTGATAACCATATTAAAATCAAAGTTATGTGCATAGAACACACTGAAAGTGCAGTAGATAAGAATAATAGAGATTTTTTACAACAATATAAAATGCTGAACAAGGCTCCACATAACTTCAATTTTTTTCCAGCTAAAGACCTTTGGATACTAGAGTTCTCCTAAGGTCTGTATTACACTGATGTGATCATTCCGTGCCTGTCCTGGCACATGAAAATCTTTCCAGGACTTTAAAAATCTTCCTTAGAGAGAACAGCAGAAAATCAAATAGGAAGAGGTGAATTCGGGGATGATTATTTTTTCCTCTCCAAAGAACATTCCATCCAGCCTTTAAAGACTGCAGTTATCTCAGGTCAGACTAAAAGCATATCTGCCCTCTTACCTTCTCTAACTATTTCTGTCATGTGTCTTTAGGTTCATTATGCTTTACTGATCTGCAAGAGACCCAAGTTTACCTCTGACTTCCAAGTTTACCTCTGACTTCCAACATTTTCTTATCAAGTATTTCAGAAACTGCTTATATTTCAACTCTAGTATTAAAGGGTTATGTCAGGTATTGTTTTTCCTTCTCCAAGTAAGAGGGGTTGTCTTTTGTTCTTTTTACCTCAAAAAACCTGATAATAAAAAATCCCAGACAGTTTTACCTCTCATAATTGCCTTCCCATCATCTCTCAGCATTTCATCGCAGTGAATTTTACTACTTTTTCTGACATATTTCCAGTGAACAGTGATTTTACTTTTGAAAGGCCAGTCATGAGTTTAACTAAAGCTTCTGAAATATTGTTCCTGACATCCAATTTCTTAACAAAGAGAGCAGTAAGTAATTCCACAGATAAAAAGTCCTTTTTTTTTGTTTTAAAATATTGAACTGTCAAAGCACAGGGACATATATTGTAGGACCAACACATCCACATAATATATAGCAGTAAATTATGGTCTTTAAACTTCAGATCTTGCTTTTCTTGCTAGCTGTTGCACCATCTATAATGCACTCCATAGTACACTACAGTGAACTTGGATTTCTTCCTTCCACATGGAAGTCTAGAGCATGTACTATAGTTAATAAATAAGTTAGAAGGAAGAACTCTCCAGAACTGCAGAAAAAGAGCTGAACTGCAATTACAGGCTGTAATTTAATTAAACTGCTTTCTTAGTCAGGGACAGGTATTTGTTATATCTGTATCTACAGGATGACCAACATTCTAGCCCTCCTTTAATAGCATAACATAGCTATGCTGTAAGAAAATAGATGAAGAGACAAATCAAAATCCAATACTTAACATTTTCTACTGATGCAAAATGGCAAAAATTATACACGGTGTAAGAACTGTCCTTGGAGATGAGTAAGAAAACTTCATCTGTTTGGGTTTTTTTAAAATACGTATTTCAGGAGAAGAAAAGTATGAACATTAGCACTGAAACTGTTTATCACCTCCAAGACAAATGCATCTTTTTTCCCATGTGAAAGGTCAAGCTCTGTAACTTCATCAGAGCTTTCTGACTGGGATCTTAATAGCCTGGAACGTTGTCTTGGCTCTGGAATGGGAGACCCAATGATTTCTTCAGGTAGCTCCTAGAAAGGACATACAACAGTTGTTCTCTTTATCTTAGAAATATCTCATTTACAAACAATATATTAACTGCTCTAAGAATCATATTGTTCCCAAAATTATTTTACAGAGAAATAAATCTAAAGTGCAAACTGATTTGGCTAAGCGGTTAAAGAGACCTGAAAATTCCAGTAGCTTCCCAAAATACAGTGAAAAAAAATCTGTATCTCTATCAAAAAACACCCACTTATGTTCTGCATGTATATGTTTGACTCAGAATGCTTTATTTTTAAGAATAAAAGATTTACTTACTGGAGGATTAATCTCATAAAGTTCCTTGTTTTTTGCTATGGTGTCATTTATTTTCTTTTGCATATGAGATATGTGCTGCTCATAGGTGCCATCATTTGGAGTCTTCCCAGCAATCTGAATCCCACCAGGTGTGGGCAAAGCTGCTAGATACACACCTGTTGCAGACTTTTTAAAAGTCATTGAGAAAAATGACAATTACATCAGCATTTACTTCTAATATTTCCATAGAATGTTTTCTGTAACTTATGCTACAACAGACAGCACTGTCACATGCACATCACAGCATGATCCCTTGCCATAATAAATGCATCTCTTTTCTGTCCAAATACAAAACCAGCCTCACTATCCTGTTAATAAATTCCCTTCCTCTTGTGGGACTTCTCCACTTGGAGCTCTTAACTCACCTAAAAGTTGCAAACAAACCAATAATTACAACCTCTCCTCCCTGTGTATTTTGCATAGGCAAGTGATGGTTTTGAGGATTTAAAACTTGGCCAAACCTTTTACAGTATCACTCAAATTCTGACACTTCTATTTCTGTTTACAGAACACAGATCATCAGTTCAGACAAAAGAACAGCAAGCCAGTCAGCAGTACTCAAGCACCCTCTGATGCAGGAAGAAGCAGCACATTTCACTATTCTAACCCAACATGACAGAATGGGGTTAGAAGATATTGTTACGAACATTTTTTGACTCTAAGACACTCCCAATCTATCATTTATTTCTTCAGTGCCAACAAAGAAGAGGCAACAGATCTTCCTCTTGTTGGCAACTAACCAAAATATTTACTGAGAGGCTTAATTGGCCTTATTTGTCATGAAATTTGAGGAACAGGGACCTCTGTGACAGAACCTTTAAAGAACACAGTAATTTTTCTACAATATACATCACTAAACCATTTAAAGTTTCTTTTCCTCTTATCCCCTTTCTATTCATCTTGTCCTCTACCAGTTTCAAGAAATATGAATCTTTTTTCTGGTGATGAAAGACAGTCTGTCTTGTTTTGGCAATAATTATACACCTTTTTCCTTTCCATCATTCATTCTTAAAATGACATTTTTAATATCTCCAGTGATTTCAAATTCCACAACACTTATGTGTCTTTGCATGCTGAAAAATACTGTAAGAAAGCAAAAGAATCCAAATACTCAAACTGTACTTACTGCCAACCCCATGAGCATATTTTCCCCCACAGTGATCTGAATTCTCAACCCAAACAGAGCATTCATTCCTCTCAGCTTAAGTTTATTCATCAGTTGGGTGTGCACTTCATACTCCATAAATGGCAAGAGATTACTGATAGAGGTGGCATTGGCTTCAGCTTGAGCTTTCTTCTTCAGCCTGCACAACCTGCCAACACCAAACAGTACATGACATCAGCAGGGACAATTTCTGTGGACTGGTGAGGATTGAAAGTGATCCTAGGGTATTTTGATTTTCTTTCCTCATTATATAATGTAATACAATCGATTACTTTTTAATGGATTTTAAAATCCTGTAAAATACTAAATTCTCATCAGGAAAAGCAAGGCAGACTGAGGTACAGAGCCTCAGTAAGCTTCTATTTTTAATGGGAAACTCTGTATTAACAATCAAAATGGGTCACAAAAAGTAAACTTATCAAATGGAACAATACACAACCTTCAGCAACATTCAAAAATATTCTTATCAAAGCAGAACACAAAAATTACAACTACCACATTTTTGTAAATCACTGAATGAAGTCATGTCTCCCATGTTAAAATATGCTTAAGAACTGTTATCAGACAGAAACAACATGCACCACACAGGGGGTTTTGTCACAACAGCCTAACAGCATCTACCAGATGTATATGGCTAAACATGTTAACACTCCTATCATAGTGACAGGTTAACAGTTGGATGTGATGATATTAAAGGTCTCTTCCAACCATGATGAATCTATGATTCTATGGAGCAGTGACTGTTACAAATTTCCCAATTGCTTTTGTCAAAGCAAATGCTGTAGACAAACATGGATTTCTTGCTCCTCCTCTACCCTAATACATGGTCATTAACACCTTGCAATTCAACAGAAAAATAGAAGGTTTGATGACACACTGGATTTTAGCAACAGGAATCATTTCAAAGACCTCCCCAAGTTTACTAAGGGAACATATTGACAGATACCTGGCTTGGATAAGACATCCCTTCCCAATAACTATTGCCTCTACAGGGAGATCAATTGTGGTGAAAAGGACATCAGGAACTTTTTGCTTCCTGCAGTTGTAGCAGTAAGTGAGGTGAGCAGGGAATGGCATGTTCAATTCATCATATGGTATATGGCAAAATCCACAACCTGGTGGTGAAGCTTCTTCAATCCTAAAAATACATTATGGAGAACATACTTAAAACATCTGCACCTTCTTCACAACGGTCAGTAAGTGCACATTGTATAAACACCTACGTACAGCTACTAAACAGCTACTTAAATCATACACTGCAGCCACACTCTGCCCATTACACCAATGTGTCAGGTATTGCATTATATGAGTAAGAATAAAATTAGGCTGCAAGCTGCTAGCCATAAATTAAACTTGCAGTGATATTTGTTATGCAGGAATCAAGAAAAAATTCATATAATGACCAACAACTTAATAACCTAAAACATTCCTGAGCAGGCTGTAGGCAGTATAACTGCCTGTATCATGTAGTCCATGGTACAACAGTTGTAAAATTTGCTGTACCAAACACCAAAAAGTCTCTTTTACATTGATTCTGTCCAAAAACCCATACAAACCTAGGGAGCAGAATACAAACAACAAACCAACCATCCTACTGAGAAGCAGCACAATACACATTAACATTGTAAGAACAGCAAGATTATTTCCTAAGATAAGGTATTAGGTAACACTCGTTATTTGCTTACAACACTTAGTCCCAACTCCCCCACAAGCAATACCCGGGAATGAGCACTATAAAAACATGAACAGGGAAAGCACAGGCTAACTGCACCACTGTACATTTATTCTGTTTCATGTAAACAGCTCTGCTCAGTGAATTTGAAGAGGTACTTAAGCAAATCTGACAGATTTGGAACATTAGTTATCATAAGACTTTGGCAAATATATTTTGTCTCAAGCATGAGCTTTGTCCATTTATTTGTTTTACCTTTGGCATTTCTAATCTCTGCCAAGACTCTTAAGTAGCACCAAAATACATATTTTGACAAAGGTCCAAATTTCTTTATATAAGGAACTTGATATTTCTCTCTCTCCATCCTATGGTGACTACAAAACCAAGCACTTTTGTTCTGGCTATAAGTCTATCTACACCAGCAGACAATGGCCTCCTGCTAACAAAGTAAAAGAATAATGAACAATACTGTGTTGGCAGGTTTGTTATGGAAAAAGTAATGCAAGTGCTAAAGTGTAATAAATAGCCTTGCTTACAACTACAAAAATCCCTTGAAATATTTGATTACTATCTGGATGAACACATAATAAATTATCAATATGCATTAGTTAATCTAATTAATTTTTCCAAAAAAAATGTTTTGCAATACTCATTCTTCAAATTTTATTTGTGAGAGTAGAGACAAAGAGAAACTTCATGTTTGTCTTTCAGTTTCATGATTTTGTCCATAAATTTCAACTAAAACATACTTTGTAAAAATCTGGCACCACATTTGTTTTACAACCCAGCTATTTTATCTCCCATACAGCTCTTAAATAGTACCTAGAGAGCACATATGCACATATTACAGCCACAGCTGCTTTTGGCTTATGTATTTTATCATACAACTGTCATTTTTCATAGTGTGATAAAAAGTTGAGATAGATACCTGAAGAGCAGCAAAGAAAAAAAACAAAACTGAGTTATGATCTGTGTTAGTAGTCAAACATGTTACCTTATTCAGACTGTTAGAAATAAAAATAGAATATCTAATTTGGTGCAGAGTTCCATTACTTCTGTGGTTGTTGTTGTTAGTGAAAAGCAGTAAAGTGGTTGGTCCCGCATCCTGCACTGTAACACTGTAACCTACCCTAATAGAGAAGAACTATCTTGGCTCTGAGGAAAAAAATCAACCTCTCCCTTCTCTGACCCTATGGAAAAGAAGCCAGGCTGCCATGACAACCTTTGTTCCAAACAGCCTTCCATGGTGCCATCCTGAAGAAACCTAGGGTTCAGTACAGCTGCTGTGCCAGACGCGGACAAAATACAGACCTCTTCACTAGGAGAGAAAAGAATGACAACAAAGTGAACTCCTACCACTTAGTGAGCCTTTATTTAAAACTATTAGATTAAAAGTCTCAATTAACTAAATATCACTATTCATTTTGTCCATTTGTGCAATTTCAGCCATTAAATCTCACAAACAATCCTCATCTGACATTTAAACCACTGCTATAATTAAGAGATGAAATAGGATTGAACAAAAAGACTGAAGAGCTTTGCCCTGTGTTATAAATAATCTTACATCAGAAAGGCTAACCAGGTTTCAGTATGGTTTTCAGTATTATGGTTAACAAGGCAAAGAAATAGAGCAAACAAATAAAAGCAAAGAAATATTAAAACAACCCCAAGGTGTAATTGTTTACCAAAGAAAAATGGAAGTTGAGAGTCTCATGATCTTATTAACACCCAATTTTCAAAATGAAGTTACAACACAACACTGACAAGGATGCTTCTTGGAGGATAAAAAGTAGCAAAACAGTAAAAATTGACTATGAACAACTATAATAATGGTAAATATAGCATGTAAAGTAATCGACCACACTTAGTATTTAGGAGCATAAAACTTCAGAACAATCACAGAGCTTTTAATAGTTCTCAAGTTGCTAAATAAGAAACAAACCTCTAACATTCAGTACTTAAAATACTATATTGAAAAAAAACCCAATGGAGAAATGTTTTCTCACATTTTCTAGAAAGATACATGTGCCTTTTTTATTTGTTGTCATACCTAATCTGTCTGGCAGACCAGCACTTACACACAGGGCCTTGCACTTTAAGCATGGAATAGAGCTGAACTGATGAGCAAGCACAGTATCTTAGAATCACAGAATGGTTTGGGTTGGAAGGGACATTAAAAATCATCCAGTTCCAACCCTCTGCCATGGGCAGGGACACCTCCCACTAGACCAGGCTGCTCAGAGCCCCATCCAACCTGGCCTGGAACATTTCCAGGGATGGAGCAGCCACAGCTTCTCTGGGCAACCTGTGCCAGTGCCTCACCACCCTCACAGGGAAGAATTTCTTCATAAGATCTAACCTAAACCTACTCTCTGTCAGTTTGAAGCCATTCCCCCTTGTCCTGTCACTCCAGACCCTTGTGAATAGTCTCTCTCCATCTTTCTTGTAGGCCCCTTCTGATACTAGAAGACCCCAATTAGTATTCTAGATCTTCCAGGCAGCATATTCTCCTTTAACCTACAATTATTGCATTCCTAGTAAAGAACCTGTGCCTTCAATTTGAAGTTTACCATTTAAGTACTGGTTTGCCAGTTGTTACCCAATAATAACACATAATCTTTAAGGAACAGTCTTAATTATTTAGGTAGATTAGGTTTAGAAAACATCATAGGTAATTAATATTGTTACTATAAAAGCAAATATGTAGCTTTTAATTAAAAAAATAATTTTAAATTAAACTTTAATTAAAAAACCAAACAAACTTAAACCCATAAAAAACCCCAAATCAAAACACATTTAAAAAAAACCCTAATATTGAAATTTCAGAAAGTTACTTAAACTCTCTGAAGTAGGTATACACTAGACAGTATCAACAACTGGAATAGTTCATTTTTAAACCACGGAAGATGAAGTAAGTTTTCTGTGGCATTTTGAAAATCAAATCATCAGCATCATCATCATTTACCAAATGCTAGTTGATTCACTGTAGCCCACTACAGCATGGCAACCCAATGCCTTGGCATGGGATTTTATCTCTTGTCTGATTTCTGCCCACCATGTATCTCGAGTCTCTGGTTCATCTGAAAGACAAAGTATAAATCAGTTCACTATTCTGCACTGTGCCAACATAAAGCTTCATGCAGTTAATCTGAAAAGTGGAATTTTTCATATTCAAGTGTTTTGCTGTACCTGGGCACTCTTATTTCCTAGCTATCACACTTCAAACAAACACTACTGGGACTTTTTCAGTGATTATTCTGTTTATCCCCACATGAACAGGTTCTGACAAATTACTGCATTCTTGTTGTCCATATGACTGATAATTCTCACATACTGTAGATGATTCCAATTTCTACCCACTTGAAAACCACATTGTCAGTTTCCAACAACACAAGAGCAGCAGGTAAAACTTGCAACCAAGCATCAGATACTCTGTAATGTTGAAAAACTACTTGTAGTAATGAAACAGCATTTGTAGGAGTAAAGTGATACTTTACTTTGCTATATACTTGATATCTTTAAAATAGTCTCCATAGTTGTTCCTACTATTAACTAGATTTTAAAACTATTTGTTCAAGACTTTATTCAAACGCTTTTGTGGCACTTCTACCTTTGAGAAGGGATTTGAAACAACTATATTTACAACATGAAGAAGTACAAGATGTCTGTTGACTATGCATTTGTTGGTGCTTTTTTGCTCCAGTATCCTGGAAACTACACCTTCCCCCATCCCCACCAATGGATTTGAACTACCTTCCTTGTCCTCGAGGAGGTTATATGGTAAATGTATCCTACTTGCTTTGCTGGAATACTACATTAAAAACACCAAAAAAAGAGAGTGCTACTAGCAGAAGTTTTATGCAATCCATTCATGTGAATAGCTCACCCATTAGCTTCCAGAACTACAGCTCTTAACCCTCAAGCTTACTACATATGAAGTAAACAAGTCTTGACATTTACCATTAGAGTCGGTCAACTGTTTCTTCCTTCAAACCAGTTTACTTGTACCGATGAATTTAAGTTGAAAACTAGGTTAATTGTTGATAAATAAGGGAAAAACCAGTGACAAACAACAGGCACTCAGATGCTACCAAGGGTTCTGAAAGAGTCTTAGACAATCTCCTTGAAATCAACTGCACTTTGCACAGGTACAAACTTCTAACCACTGAGATCTCCTTGCTGAATCATCAGTTGCAATATCAAGGTGAAAACCTGAGATTCACTGAGAACCAATTTTGTCCTATCAGGGGGATTTATCAATATAGTGTATGATAACCCCATATCATACACTAGGTTCTCTGACAACATGACAAACAAAAATGAAAGATGCAGGTATACACATAATTTGAAATTTATTGAAACAAAAACATTGCACAGCAAGATGTATCCATTCATGAATTTGCCTCCACTTCACATTCAGAGCTAGGCTTTCATCTCTCTAAAATAAACTGATGATCATTTTCTAATTAAAACAAGGAGCACAGAGGCTTTTATGTATATTCAACAACTAACTTCAGATATCGGTGCTTGTGAACTCACAGCATTACACTGACTAACAGTATCCTTGGGTGTCCAGACCAAAGTTTATCCAACCTTTGCTTTAAGAAATGAATGCTGAACAGAAAAAAAACCTACAGTGAGAGTTCTTAGGAATGTTCTCTGCAATTGACACAAACATACACATCAAGACACAAACCAAAGGATTTCCAGAACTGTATCAATCATGTTCTGCTACATCCATATTCACTTCAGCAGGTTTCAGTGCATTACAAGTAGAATCTCAAGGTGCTGCACTTCACTTTTTCTCAGTGTGAAAACACTGTTTAAACCCTTTCACTGCCTGGGGAAAACAAATGCTCAAGATGACACTCAGGAATCCTAACTCAGATAGCTGAGCACCTGCTAGCAAAAGGCTCAAACTTTCCAGCTTTCCAAACTGAGAATCCTACAGAAATAACCCATCACAACACATGGCTGGAGGTCCCAAGCTCAGCTCTGAGAACCATGTAAGGTACACAAAGTGGGAAGCCAAATGTCTCCTCTATGGTGTGTGCATCTCTGGACAGAGGCTGTTCCTGCTGCCCCCAGGCAATGGCAGTAGGGGTGGCTGAACAGAGCAACTTTGGAATCAATTGTCAGGCAAAGGCTACAACACCTGACAAAATGCAGAGCTCTGTGGAAGACCTGAGACCACACGCACATTCTACAAATGTTACCTCTAACTCTTCTGGGTGCAGTGAACAAGGACCTTGGGAGCAATTCTTCCTTCCCCCTGCAGTCACAGACAGGAAGATTGCTTTGATAAGCAATGTGTAAGTACTAGGAAAAATGGTTCTCTGACCACACAGAACAACTCTTGCTCAATGGGGCTTGACCACAGGCAGCTGGCTATAAAATCGGCTGAACAGCCACACCAACTTTTGCACCTCACAGAAAAGCACCTGCAAAGGAGAAGCACCCTTTTTCTAGACAAAAAAAGCCAATTTTCTAAATCATAACTTTCCACACTTTTAGGTACCATGTGCCAAAAACTGCTCCTACTTGTCACCAATGACCCTTCTATGATAACAAATGCGAGAAAATGTGATGAAGTCATGATGAGGATTTGAGTGTGAGCAACAGGTGAAGTGACTGAGGATGAGCAGAGAAAGTGCTGTGAAATAGAGAAGGTTACAGACAAGAGTATGACATTGACAAGGTTATGTAGCCACAGTGAAAACTGAAATGGAATGAAATGCTGAAAGGAAAGAGGTATGCTCAAGGGGAACAGAAAAGATAAGAACAGTGACGGGTCCCAAACTCTAGGCAAACATTCAGCTTTCCTCCACAAAAATTTATAGCTCAAGTGATTAAAGTTTATGAACAAGTTACTGAGAGTTAACAATTTTCTCAGCTCACCTGTCTGCAACAACACCTTATCATAATGGAAAACACAAATTGTTGTGAAGTTGCTCAACACCATGTCTTGCTAAAGCAACATTTAACCCTTTATTCTAAGAATCTCTTCAACATCAATAGTAAAAAGACTATTAACTACAGTAATATAATGGAGCATTTTCATTCTTATTAGAGATAAGAACAATTTTCCAGCCATTGTCTTCGGTGTTAACAGGATCAGGCATAATATCTTTCCAAAAAACCCAACAATTTCTTCTTGCACAAGATCGAATACTTCTAGAAGAGTCATGCATAAACAAGTGTTTGTAAAAAAGACTGGGACCTCTATGTAAGACATTTGAGTGGTTTTTTCTTCCACTTCTATAAATACTGTACATTCAGTTTATATGAACTTACCTTGGCATATTAAAACACAAAATGATTGCCTACAATTAAAATCAAACACCATGACATTGCAATAAGAAGTTGATACAAAACACTGAATGCAGTGCAATGTGTAGCATTCATATTCTTCTGACAAATATTTTCACAAGCAGCCTTTTTTTGACACATGAGCCACACAATTTCACATGGGGGATGCTGTCGTAGCATTTCCAAGTTTAGTAAAGCTCAGGTTTTACATAAACAATTAGAGGAGTTAGGGAAGCAGGATGGCATGTGTCCAGTACACTCCATAGAGTGCCTGTTTGTTTGTTTGCTGAGGCAAAAGCTTAAGAACTAAGGGTTTGCAAAGCAGATTCAGCAGACAGGAGCCAGAAACGGTGGGAATTTTGGCGCATGCTTGGATCAGGTGACAGTACAGACTGAAAACTATGGCAGCTCACTGAAATGGTTACAGAAAGTAATGGCCCTGGATTCTAGGTGGAAGCAAAAGGCAAGCATACAGAGCACTCAACCACAAGCTTTTCTAGCAAGTCTACCAAGTAGTTTACAGCAAGGTTTATCTACAACTTTAAGCAGGAAAGTTGGCAAGAAATTCCACTGGTATTAAGTGCCGTTTGGTGGAAACCAAAGACCAAATATTCAACCTGCTTTGCTTAATGTTTCAAAAGGATGTTTATAACCAAGTGAGAGCAAAGCACACTGTTTCTAGAGCTGAGGACTTGGGAAGCAATGCTGTCAGCACTCCAGTGTTCTATAAAAATTGTGCCGACTCCAACCTCCTCCAGCTGAAACTTTCCAAATTCATTTTATTCAGCAGCTTTAGGAGATATAAATATGGTACTGTTTGTTTTCTGCCCTAATGGTTCTTTGAGTCACCTATCTTCTCCTTCAAAATAGGAGGTTGATTTCCATAGGGCTTTATTGTTGACAGGACAATAACCTATCCAAATCTTTCACCTGGAGACAGGTAACCCTAGACTCTATAAACACTTTCTGATTCATAACAAGCAACACCTTCCCCAAGTTATTTGCTAGAAGTTCATTTGTACAGGATCTTTCAAGATTTAGCCAGAATCTGCATTATGTTAGGTCCATACAGATATATTTTACGTGGACCTAGATTTCTTCGAGGCAGCTATATCCGCCACCAAGTCATCTATCTCCTTCAACATACAGGGTTGGTTTCCATGAGCTGCACTGTTGATAGGCCAAATCTTTCACCTGGAGATAACCACAGAATCCATCAACACTTTCTGACTCATAAGAAGCAACACCTTTCCCCATTTATTTGCTAGAGGTTCACTTGTGTGAGGCCTTTCAAGATTTAGTCACAATCTGTATTATGCTAGTCCATACTGAAGACATTAAAATGGTCTCCTGATGACACAGTTTGTACCCAAGAGTTACTTTATTAAAGATGAATCCTTAGACATCCTGAGGCAATTACTCCAACGTAGGAACTGTATATTCAGCTCAACCTATTTTACACTGTATAATTTATTTAATATTTCCACGTATAATGCAACATTCTGCAACAAGAACAATCACACCAGCAAAGTGTTCACAACCTGCAAATGACTCCTTGTTCTGTTGTCTCAAAAATGGCAGTGGAAACACCAATAATATTCTTCCACATTCAATCTTGGAGTCTTTCACTAGGCAAAGCCATTATCCACACCTTCAACATCCTCTTATTTATTTGTACCTTCTTCATTAAAGCCCACTAATCAGCTTTTACAGAAAGAAGTGTGGGGGTTTTTCTGTAGGTTTGGTTGGTTGGGATTTTTTAGGAGACATCATTGTAAGATTTACAAGAACCCTTCCCTGATCCTTGAAGTTCTATTTAATCCTCTCTGGTTAGCCCATAATTTTTGACATTTCTAAAATATTTCACAATAACGTAAGTGTACAGAAAGACAAATCCTCTTTTCTGTAAAGTTTAAACACAAAACTTGGGTAGCAAATAACTGAACATACAACAGATTCACCTAAACCTTCCAAGAAATTTTCCAAGCCACTCCATCCTTGTTCTAAGAACTACTCCTAATATTCATCTTTAAATCTGAAAGGTGTGAAAATAAAAACTTTGCTAATGACAGGCAAAGTGAAGGAAGTAGATTATTGGGATAAATCAAATGAGAACTAAGATACACTTAACCAGCAGCAAGCAGTGCAACCAACACCACCAAAGAACAGGCACAGTTACTCCTACAAAGCTTAAACTACAAACAAAACATCCAGTCTGGAGAATAATACTGATAATCAGTGCTGTTCTGCCAGATGAGGTCAGAGAGCTCAGACCTCACTTCTCAAGCCCAAACTGCTGAATGAGCAAATAAAAGCAAGTTGAAGTTTGGATGTTCACTTTCTTTGAACTGAAAAAAAATTCTTCAATAACTGAGGAAACAATTTTAAGAACATTTAGGATTAAAACTGCATCCAACTGTCAGGTATTTACCAAGCTGTGAGGTATTTTAGCTGGTTGACTAAACACAAAACCATTTATTTAAACCAAGATGAAGAAGCAGTGAGGCCTTCCACTTAGTAACATTCCCATCAAAATTCTCAAAATCTTTTTCTTATATCCTGGATTCCATGGAAAAACCTACATCACTGCTAGGGGACTAGAGAATACTCTGTGTCTTCTTACAAAAGGAAAAAGAAAAAAAACCCACTTGTTGTATGAAGCAGAATTAACCCAATCTCCACAGATTCTGTGTCTCTGATAAGGGTGAATGCATTTTTAACTCAGACAGAAGCATATGGAATTATACTTCCATTAAGGAATTTCAGCATGGATTAGGAGATGTTTTTACCTATCTCACTCCCAAAAGGGAGTTACAATAATCCTACTCCAAGGTTTGGCTTTTGGAATCCTACCAACTTCCAATCAGGTAACTCTCTCAGCCATATATTCCTGAACAATTTTATGCTTTCACAATCCCTGACAGCAAACCCTGAGGTATTCAGCTTTTAGTTATGTCAATCATTCATCCTAGAATGGTGACACCCTCACAGCTGTCCATAAGGTTCTTCTCTTCATGAGTGGAACACTGAAGAAGACTCAGGGATCTGAATTGGACTGTTTATTTTACTAGTCAGAAAAACCTCTTTTAACTTCTGGATCCAAGGAGCTTTTCCTGCAGTGCCATTTGGAGTGAGTTCAGGACCTCAATGAGATCTCATTGAGAGAGACCAAAAGCTCACAACTTACAAAAAAACATTGAAAATATTAGTGCAAAAGGTCAAAGGGAAATTGCACTAACAAAATCCGAAGTACAAACTGAACCAGGAAACAAACAAAAACAAGCCACAACTATGGTATTTCTTTACAGAAACACTGAGGACCTTCAGTCTTAGCCTAATTCAGCTCAGCTCATGATTATCCATCAACATTTATCAGTTATTTCTATAATCCTGTTACAGTTAAAACTTGTGTTATCTATCTATATATTTTCCTGCAGTACTGTCCATAGACATTTCACAAGGCCATGTTTACCTGTAATTAGGAAGCAGTTAGGAAGTTGTCCTTTCAAATGCAATAATTCTAGTTTTCTTCTAACAATCATGTATTGTTGAGCTAGGCAAGAAATTCAACTCTCTGTTTGTAACCACAGAACAAAACATCAGAAGGCTGAAAAACCCCATTGTAATCCATGAAGGAAATTTTATGAAGGTACTGGTTTTAGTTAAGCCCCATATTTTGAAATGAGGAAGAATTATGTGCAAGAATAACAATTTTCTGCAAGACTAACTTGAGTACTGTCAATTCAAAACCACACTCTAGTTGTATAATAAGTAACAGCTTTTTGGGAGCATTTGTTTAAGGAAAAGTCTGTGTTGGCTTTCACACCATTAGGCAGAGTTCAGAGAGAGTTTTAAATCAATATGAACAGACTAAATAGCAATACTTCCAGTTAGGCAAAGAATTCTAAGCAAAGATTTTAAATGCAGAGTTTATTGATTTCTGAATCTCTAACAGAACACAGGAACACTATTCTATGCTCACTGACAGGGACTTTGTTCAGTTACATAAATATCTGCCTAGAAGTCTCCAAAAAAATTAGTGCACAGTCCCAAAGAAAATCACTTCAGTAACATGTAAGGGTGTATCTGCTTCAAGCAAAAATATTGAAACCCCATTCACATTAACCATAAAATCAATTTAGGATTATTCACTCCTCTGGAAAGGCTGCAGAAAACTAGAGTAGATTATTACTGAAAAATACAAAAAGCCTCTGACAACTGCCTTAATCTTCCATTATCATATCACTACACACTGATGAACAAGTCAACCTGGATATCCTCCAAGAAAAGGCAAGAGGTCAAGCTTAAGATGTCGGGTGTTTTTCTACCAGTTCTGAGGGATAGCCACATCAGGCACCAACAAACATCCTGACATCTTCTACTGTGTTCTTACAAGTAGGCCACACTTACACCCCAGACAGCAGCATGAAATGCAATTTGCACATTCACTGTGTTTGTATTTCTGTGAGGGAAAAACATTCCATTACAGAACCAAAACACATCCAAGCTTTTCTCTTGCATTTCCTCACATACAAAACTAGCTCTGAAGAATTTCACACTCCAACAGCAAGACTGGGTACCACACAAGGAGCTCAAAAGATGCTTAGGAATTTGATTAGCAATCCTTCCATGTTTCTGACTACTGGAGCAGCTTCCTGAATGAGTTCCAAATTTAATTACGTGAGGACACTGCATCTGTTAGTGCTATGAAACAGCCACATGCAAAAGCAGTCGCTATTCAAGAAGTTATTACACCTCCTAAGGAACCTCAGCAACCAACTTTAACAAAGATCCATTCTTCTGGATCTGGGATTCCTTTCATGTTTTTATATTTATAGAGCATCTTTAATGTTCTTTTTCAGAGACAGCACCAGACTCTATCTTTCACTGTACTATGTAGAATTTCTGTGAATTTCTGCTTGACTCCCTACTTTTACTTTGCAGGTTCACCTTGATATTTACCTTCTTGTTATTTTACAAACATTTAAACAATTTTGCCATTGAATTCTATGATTCCCAGACATTTAAGCAGCTGCTTTCCTGCTCCTGAAATAGGCAGTCTTTACTCCCACGTCTGATTTTCAAGCATCTTCAAGACTTTTCACCACCATGAGATGGTCCTGTTGTATCTTACACACAATTAAACGAGCTTCTTTGCCAATTGCAAAAAAATAAAAGAAATATCCTTCCATGTCACACAGGTTACTAAACAACCTGAAATAAAGCCTGAACATTTTTTTTTAAAGGAAAGTAATTCCAGCCTTTTGTGGTTGGGATAACATTCTTGCTTACATGTAATGTAAAGATGTAACACTGTTTTCCTGAAGCTGTATAAATCCCTGTTCTCTTTCAGGCCATGTATTAGCCAGCCAGGACAGAGTTGGCAATAAAACTCTAGAAGCTGGAGATGAATAAAAACATTCTCCTTTGGTTTCTCAATAACAGATCTGCACAGCACTTTCATTATTCCAGTCCAGGACAGAGTTAACTTGTATGCAATCTGCAACCCTATCATCCATCAGATATCATCTGTAATGACTGATCAACTCTCTCTTCCTCCTTCCTCCTTTGTCCAGCAGCTCACTCAGCACTGCCACAGAAACTTCCTTCCAGGAATATGAGTGTAACCTGCTAAGTCCCTAACCAGTAGGATTAATCAACTGTTACCACACACCTACTGACACGTCAGTGCTCTAGAAACACAGTTCTCAGCAAGGTATTAACTCCACAATTACTGCATGGTTTAAACCTCTCCAACATTCTTTAGGCAACAAGCACCTCAGGGTATAAAATGCATCTGTGTGTGTATTTAGAGAGATGCTTTCTTTTTCCAGTAATCTCTAAATTTAGGCTGCTTTTTGGGATACTCTGTCAAGAAATGAATTCATGACTTCCACTTAGCTTTCTAGCTTACATCTCTGGATCACTTTCTAGCCTAGCTCAAGGCATGTTTAGTGTCTGTACGGAACTCATTTATTCCATTTTTCTAATAAAATTCTTCCATGGTAACATCCTACTAAACGCCATCTCAAAGCAGCAACATGATTCAAACTTTTCAAGATGAAGAGGTTTGACACATTTTAAACATCTTGGATCAGACTATGTTATACCAGCCATAGATCTGAGGATTTTCTAATATTCTTTTCATACTGAAATTTTAAAAAGATTGTCACTTTAATACAAGCAGAGAAAACCAACAAAACCAGAAAAGCTCGTAATTCTAATATTACAGCCTGCTTACTGTAGCCAAGAACAAGGATACAAAACTGAGACTATTAATAGTTTTAGGCTCTACCTATTCTTGAACTGTTTATGAAATGAAACATGTATGTAAGATAATTTAAACTGAACTTTAGAGCATGACACAGAGGTTAGTTTTGCACTTTTTTGCTATGCCAGCTTTAAAAACAAAGTTTGGCAAGGTCTGCTGGCTTGGATGTTGTATGCAGATAAAGTTATGCCTGTCTGTCTTCCAAAGCATCCTGCCTTTCCAGAGGAAAAGCCTGAGGGGGGAAAAAGTCTTTATTTCTCCACCTAACAGACCAGTATACTATGCAGATTTCATGAGGACTGTACCATCAACTCATCTCTTCTCACTGCAGCAGTGTAAAGAAGTTACACACTTTGATCCCTAAAACTGCATTCCAAAGAGAATACTGGGGCTTTTTTCAAGGTATGTATTGAAACGATTAAAAGTCCTGCAAACTGATTGTATTTTACAATACAAGATTGAACCACAAGTCCTGGACTACATACTCCTTCTCTTTAAACAGAGGGTTGTGTATTTTTCACTCTCTTGGACAATTTTGGCATCTATTACTTGGAACAACCACATTCATGGATTACCTGAAATCAACAGAAGTACAGCCAATGTTGAAGGAAGTGCAAAGCTCGTGCAAAACAAAACAGAACTAACCAAAAGTCCCCCCTCAAATCAAACCAACAAATGAAAAAAAATTAAAATAAAAGAAGATTCACACCTGACATGATCCCAACCATATCAGTAAGAATCCATTCTCT